>NC_135404.1:5205316-5377816 GCF_051989625.1 Stigmatopora argus
CTTGATTTATTATATCTTATTCCCACATAAGCAAATGAGAGAAAATTATACAATAGACAAAAGATTGTGCATGTGAGACTAGAAAACCTAAAGAGGGTTAAACTCAATCTTACCTCATTTACACTTTGGTAAAATATGCAACCAAACCTGATTTAGGCAAACCTTCAGGTTGAATAACTAATCTAAAATGTTTAGGCCTTAAATGAGCAGATCCAGATGGGTTCTGTTAGAAACATCAAGGAAATAAATGTAAGTTGTCCGACAAGATGTATTTTCCTACCAGAATACTGTGTTCCCTTGTGAAATGGAAATCATTACAATGGTGAAACTTTCTAAATAAAAGCTCCATATTCCGTTCAATCGAACTTAAATGTGATCATTTGCTACCAGTCCGCCTATTTGAAATGCCGTCAATGGCAAAACAACAACCATACCGTACTTCGAACGCAATTTAGAGCTTTTTATTTTGAACTTTTCACCGTTGTAATGATTAACATTTCACAAAGCAACAGCGATTCAAAAATTCTGACCTTTTTGAGTGTTGAACTAGATCCGATTTTAGCTCTAGCTAATGTGGCATCCGCCAAAGATTGTCTCTCCGGGTGTTATCAAACGCATTTTAAGCCATCTGCCAGCTTGCTGTATTTTTCGCTGGTTAGATTATACTGATGAGAAAAAACTACTCCCGGTAGTGAAGTGCTCATGTCAACCGTGAGTTCCCGCCGCTGCAGGTTATTGTGAGCGCTCCTAATTACCTTGACGGTTCGTCATCCAACTTAGCCGAGCAGAGATGGAGGCGAGACTCTTATCGGTTACATTGGACAGCTGAAAAATGTCATTACCAAGAAGTCCCCTTTGCTGCCATCTGCTCTGGTATTCTCTGCATTGCTTTAGTGTTGAGGGTCTCACAAATGTAACATCTACTCTACATTATCTCTATGTGCACTCTGTATCACTGCGTTATATAGGATTCCTTTCAAAATCAAATGAAATATCTATTTGAAGCATAGTAATGTTCTGCCTTTACTTGCACCCAATATTCAGGTTCATACATTGGATCTCGAGACAAATTGTCAATACATTGGAAAGATTTAGCGCAATTGCTTCTCTTGCCAGGCGTGGCCTTAAAAAAAGGATTTAAATTTAGCTACGATTGTTAAGTTCAAGTTCTCGGCAGCCTGTCAGTATTTGGCCTGCTGAGTGGGTGTTAAAAAAAGCAAATACAGTACTGCTTACTAAATTACTGTATTTTCACGACTATAAGGCGCACCACATTATAAGGCGCACCCTCAATGAATGACACATTTTAATTTTTTTCCATATATAAAGCACACTGGATTATAAGGCGCCCTGTCTATTTTGGAGAAAATGTAAGACTTTTAAGTGCGCCTTATAGTCGTGAAAATGCGGTACTTACTAACCTTTACTGTTGTGTCAAAGACTAAAATCAGGAAACCAACTCGCGGGTGATTATTTAGTGCGTGTAAGAATGGAACCGATGACTCTCCTGGGAAGGAAAATCAGTACTGCGGAACGAATGATGTGATAGGTTCTAATGCTGGATGACAGGAAGTGCTCACAGAGGATGATGGTGCAGCAGGTGCTGTGAAATATCACTTTGCCTACCTCTAGCCTGTGGTGATCCAAGATCCGGTACTCACTGCTACAACGCACATAAATGGAAAGGTATCTTTGAATCGTAAATGAGCTTTTCCCATGCGACACATCCACAGTGACTCAATTTATTCAACCAATTGAGCGCCATCGCATCCGGCCTTGAAATATTTTGAATGTCTATCCGACAATGCGTGCGGCATCACTATGAGTGGAACTATTGGAGACCTAGCGAGTTTTTGTGTAACGCTCGTACTTTAAGTCTGCAGTGGTATTTCTCCTTTTCAAGGCATTCTGAAAGAGTCATAAACAAGCCTCTGTATCATTTAATGTGCTGGCTTCCTTTCTTGTAAAGAGAATAGCGGTCAGATGAATTCCACCTCTGGCCAATTAAGGCAGAAAATTTACAACAAACATCCGAAAGTCACTATCTAACAGCACAGTCAATCCATGCATTATTAAGAAAGAGCTTGAATAATGTATGAAGGCTGGTGTTTCCCAAATTATTCTTGGACTGTGTTTGGACGTTGCTGGCCTGCAGCTTGAATAAATGAGAAGGTGAAAACTTAGCTGCTTTCAACGTTTTGAACAGGACTGGAACGTTCTGAGGCCAGCCAAAAATCTAAAACGGGGTCATACTTGTCTGTTTTGGGATTTTTTTCCCCCACTCATTTCGCTCCCATTGATAACGAGAGAGAGAGAGAGATGGCAACTGTCCAATCAATTGTGATCGCATGAACTTCTACTCTATCCCCATTTTCAGTCAAACTCGATTGGAAATCTTGCGCTGTCAATTGCAGTTAAGGTAGACCTGCCACAATCAATCAATGATTAACTTACCAAAATTTTTATTTATTTCATCTGAAAACTTTTGGGTACAAATTTATTTTCAGTGTGTTGTTGCCAATGTTCTTATTTGTATTATTTTATCATTATTTTTTATTTTAAATGCCGTTCAGGAGGGCATATCCGTTCTTTTTATTGGATTTTCATCACAATTTAATCCCCCCCTAAAATGCGATTTATACTCCAGTGCGACTTAGAAATATATATACATATATATTTCTATATATATTTATATATATATATATATATATATATATATATATATATATATATATATATATATATGTATATATATGTATATATATGTATATATAAATAAATATATATGTATTTCTAAGTCGCACTGGAGTATAAGTGGCGGTCTGTGCATTTTCTAGTGACACCTTCAGCAAAAACTATTTTATGGCTATAAAACCTCTACTGCAGCTACAGCTGCGACACATAAAAAATAATCAATAATGACCTCATACAATTTAAATATTATTTAGGGATATAGCCGTATTTTACACTACACAATATCCATCCTCCTTTCTTTCCTCCTTCTTTTCTATCACCATCGAACCTAATGCAGAAAGTCGAGCCTGTCCTATAGTATTTCTGGCAAACGTTTTTATTCAATTTAGTGCTGAAAATGTTTATTCCCGGTTGTGACAGGCTTGCTTACTTTGGAGTTGTCCGACCTTTCTTAATGATGTCCAGCTTTTTTTCTTGAAAAGTCTGTCTTGAAAATGGCTTTGACAGTAAATGTGCAAAAAAATCAATTTCTTCTCCTCCTTCAGCCATTGCGGGTTGACAAAACCGCTATTAAATCAACACAGCAATATATTTGCTTGTGTAGTTCGCTCCAGATACAGTTTGGTAGCTCTGGCTAGTCCACTCTATCACTAGCCAATCATAGTTGGTGAAATCGATGCCGTATGACTACGCCGGCGAGTAGGCAATGATGTATCCCTACCCCTGCGAGAAGGCCTTGGTGTCACCAAATCGAATTCTGATTGGTTAAAGCAACAGTCTTATCGACGCTTGTTTAATGCAGCAGAGCCTGCAGAACTGATTGTGAAGGCCTTGAGGCAGATTTCTGACCCTGGCAACAAATAATGGCTGAAATGTAATTGGTTAAATGCTTCAATATGAAAACACATCTGGAAGCAGTGTAACCAGGGGGAAAAGCAATGAAATTAAGCTAACAGACAATTTGGAATTATTTAATAAGTATTCATGGACAAAATATAATTAACATCAGTCTGTGATTCAGATATTTCTTAGGCCAGCAGAGAAGGGCTTGAAGGCCCTAACGGCACACCACTTATATATATATATATATATATATATATATATATATATATATATATATATATATATATATATATATATATATATATATATATTCCCTTTCGTTGTGCATTTTTGGCTAGTGTGACTTATACTCAGGTGCGAATTATAGTCCAAAAAATACGGTAATAAAAATGTGGTATCTGTCAGTTCAAAATGTGATTTGTAAAACTCGGCATAGTGAATTATTAAAAGTGCCCTCTGTTTTTTCTTTCGCTCTGTAAATTAAAACATGGGAGCCAGTGAGTTCAAACGGTTCATGTTTGGATGTTTGTCTTAACGAATTTGAAATTTTATTCTGAAACGATGCCCGCCTTCAAGCAATACGACGAGATAAAGCTTTCGTCAATAAGTCAATCGAGGTCAACTCAGTGGGTGTGTGTGTGGGTGGCAAACGGTCAGCTAATCAAGTAAAGTGAGTCCAAGTATCGGCTCTTTGAGGCGTTAAAACAAACAAATGGAGCGTGAAGGACACACTGATGAACATCTCCATAGTTGAGGGAGGAAATAAAAGCCCCCCTGGGTTGGAAGCACATTTTATAACAGGGGTGTTAAACTCGTCCTTTTTGCAGGCCGCATTGTAGTTAGGGTTTTCTTTAGAGGGCCATTATGTCGGCCAACTCGGATACATACTTTACCCATTTGGCTACAATTAACGGTGCTAGATGTGCAGTTTAGGTTGTTTATTCCCCCCTCCCAGTTGAAATGGTTTGGACGTCCAATGATGGTGAAAGCAAATTTCCATGATTTGATCAATTCATTCCTGACCTCACAGTTGTTCAAATCCTTTTTTGAGCATCAAATATCATTTTTTTCATCTTTGATTTAAAGTGGGGAAAACTGTAAACTGTTTTTATAAATAAAGAAACAAATATTTAGATTTAATCTATTCATTCATTTAGTTTATATTTGTATCTTGATTTTTATTTTATATTTTTTAACTGTAAACATTCTTGTATAATTTTGGATTAGATAAAAAAAATAAAGTAAATATTTTATTTCTAAATTTTGTTAAAAAGGGAGTATATGTTCTCCTAAAATACAAACTTGATAGACATGATTTACTTTTACGGGCCACAATAAATGCTATGGCAGGCCTGATCTATCCCTGGGGCCTCTAGTTGGACACCCTTTATGGTTTATTCATAAAATCCATGTATTAAAAATTGTAGCAAATGTATAACTGTCACATAAGAGAAAAATAAAAGGTAAAGGGTTAGGGGCTTGGCATTGGCTCTTTGCGGACTCGGTTTGAGATCCATACTTTAAATTGTCCCTCTGTATGAGTTTGAGTTTAAATAGTTGTGCATCGGCTGTGATTGTCTTGCAACTAATTCTGGGTGTCCTCCTCCTGCTGCCCATAGTTTGCCCCCTGTGAGGCCTGTGATGATAGAAAAATGATTGATTATTTGATTATCAACTAAGAAACTATCCTAGTTTTAGTCCAATGGGTTTTTCCGCAATATGAGAAGTCTACCATTTGACCTTCACTGACCTTTGAGATGTCCAATAGACATGTTGCTGAAATAAAATGAGAAAAAGATGTTGGAGAGCTCGTTGGCCTATTTTGAACAAATGCTCAGAATGCTAGCCTTGACCTTTCTTTGGCTAACAAGCTCTGGTCTGCCAGAAAAGCAGTCAAACGGAGAGGAAAAATCTCTTCTAGATTTTTTCCACACCAAGCATGGATCCCTCAGGACGTGGGGTTCCCGCCAATAAAATGCGGTCCCGACAGAGCGTTTCCCTGAAAGCTAGCGGTCAAAGGTCCATCGTAATGACACCCAGAAAAATAGTTGCCTTCAACCACGATGGATAAGCCCGGCTACCCAGGCGGGTGCAGTCGAGCCTCTCGAGAGGATGTATTAATTATTCGGCAGTGCGTGGACAATAGCTTGGTGACTTAGTCCGCCGTGACTTGGGACAAAGGAGCAGAAATAGATGTCCGGACAAAAACGATGCCCGAGTCAGGTGCAGTTCTTTGAGATGGGCGGCAATAGGATTAAGCTTCTTTTTGAAAAGGGCGAACCCCATTAAACATAATCTCATTTTACACAGCTGGATCCATTTGTGCTTCCTGAAGCAAGTGAGGAATTGGTTTCCTTACTGCTGCACAGGCTAGACTTTTTGTATCGTTAAAGAATTAGGTCTGTTACGATAATATTCGATATAGGACAATATATTTTCTCTACGCGGTCTGGTGTAATAGTGGTTAGCCCGTGTCACAGTTCTGAGATCGAGGGTTTAACCTCTGGTGAGCTCCTCCGACCTTGACCGTGTTTGGATGTTTTCCGCGGGCTTCTGTGGGTTTTCTCCGGGTCTTCAGGTTTACTTCCACAACCCCAAAGCATGCATGGTAGGCTGGCAGAATACTCTAAATCAGGGCTCTCAAACTGATCCTCAAAGGGCTGCAGTGGGTGCAGGTTTTGATTCAAGCCGAACAACAGGACACCTTTTGCAAGTGTAATCAGTTGATTGCAGTCAGGTTCTACTTATTTTAGGAGAGACCTCATTGGTTAAACTGTTAGAACTGGCCCCTTGGAGAATCGGTTTGAGATCCCTGCTCTAAATTGGCCCTCTGCATGAGTTTGAGTTCAAATAGTTGTGCATCTCCTTGTAGTACCCTGCGATTGGCTGGCAACCAATTCAGGGTGTCCCCCACCTGCCGCCCATAGTTGATTGGGAAAGGCTCCAGCAACCCCTGCAACTATTGTGAGGATAAGTAGTACAGAAAATGAATGGGTGAATGAATCTATATTTTTTTTTATTCAATCGTTTAGCTCCTAATCACACTTGGTTCAAATTAATTGGATTTCTAAAAATGTCAATGGCAGCCAATAACTTAATATCTGAAAGAACACTTAAAAGTTGAGGATACATTTCCTTATTTTCAGTGTTAATATGCTGACGTTCCTGCGTGCTCAATGTAAAACAGATTTGGTTCATTGACAACCATCAGTGGCAGGCAATGAGTCTTAATTTAATTTAACTTACTTCTTAATTTAACTCTTAATGCATCCAACAAACAGGCAGCCATAGGTGCCTTGCTTGTACCAAGTCTCTTTTGAAGTCAGAGAGAAGACCAAAACAAACTTCGGACATATTCTCTGAAAAAAAACACACAAATTACACCATTTACTGTACATGAAAATAGGCAGCGTTTCGCTCCAAATTCGGTTCTCGCAAAAGTTACTGGTGAACTGCAAATTGATCACCAGGAGACTCATTGCTTTTACATGACATCCATGCTTCCGTGATTGGCTCGTTCGGATTTGGTTTGGCTCATTTGCCCCACCTTGAGGATCAGAAACCACAAAACATCTGACTGACTTGACATGGCTGAAGTTAGGCCATCTTGGCTTCTGCACCACAATGATTTACAATTCATTTGAAGTTGGAGGACTTGCAATGCAATGTTCATTCGCAATACTCTCACTCACTCACTAACTTCAAATGCAAATGATGTCCACTAATGACAAACAGATGTTTGAAAAGAGCCACGTGACCAGGTTTTTATCACAGTCACTAAAAGAGTTAATGGTTTCCGGTTCTGTCAACGTCTGCCGCGTCCAGTCCCTAGATCTGTGAAGGAGGCCCCCCTGAATACTTGCTCGTCTCTCAGCCGCAGCCTTGTTCCACACCAGTGTGCATTCAGGGCATGAAGATGTGCTTTTAGTGAATAATGGATGACATCTTGCCCTCTGCCGCATCCCCACGACTCCGCTATCATGCAGTGTTTACCCAAAGACTGATGCCGTGAGGACACATCAAAAGCACTTTGGGCTTTGGGTTCAGTTAGATGACGGGAATCCCCGTTTGGTGATTGATTTTTCCTGACATTTGCGTTCCCTTCAACTTGTATCTGCATTGAGGTGTCTCATTTGAACAACTAATCAGCCAGATTTAAAAAAAAATGTTTTAGCTTATACACGGTATTAGTTGCTCAAAAAATGATGACCGAATCTAGGGTACGGCTTATATGCGCACAAATTAGACTGCAATGAAACTGCAAGGTGACAGACGAAAAACCATAACGCAAGACAATACGGTCATTTATTTCAAAATAGAAAAAATACAAACAGACAAAACGCTAAGCAAAATTTATTTTGACATCTATGAATGGGATTCAAGAAAAAATAAACAGTATCTTGCATAAAATGTGAAAAAACTCACTTGTTCCTGCCATTGCTCACTCAGGGTGCTGCTATCTTATCTAGGGATGAAAAACTAGACCGCTCTGGACTCACTTCCTGGTTGTACTGCTCACTTGACCTCCTTTTAAAATGTGCAATCCAGCAGACGATCCTTTTGATTCATACAGAATCTCAGAAATACTTTTTTCTTAAGATTTTCCCTTCAAAGTAACACATTTGTCCTCCCTTTAAAACCACGAGCTGAAATTGTGAATCAGGGAGTGTCTTATACGCGAGAAATTGTAAAATGTAACGATTTTAAGGCAATTGTAAGAATACGGCTTATACGTGGAGGCGGCTAATATGCGAGAAAATATATTACATCTCACCAAAACAATAGTAAATCATGCCGACCTGATTTTTCATGTTATAAAGCACACAATGAACAACAGTTAAGATTATAAAACGCATTATCATTGAGACACTGCAGTTTTGTTTGCATTGTTGTTGTTTAATAGTTAAAATTTGTTTTTACCGTATTTTCACGACTATAAGGCGCACTTAAAAGTCTTAAATTTTCTCCAAAATAGACAGGGCGCCTTATAATCCAGTGTGCTTTATATATGATTTTTTTTTAAAAATGTGTCATTCATTGAGGGTGCGCCTTATAATGCGGTGCGCCTTATAGTCGTGAAAATACAGTAATTTTATTTCATTGGGTCGCTGCAAGCCTGTCAACAGCAGCCAATGAGTTTATTAATGAAATATGATTAACAAAGAAATAACAAAGCAGGTAGAAGAATAGAAAAATGTTTAGACATTTTCTTAGTTTGAATGTTGTGTTAAAATGCCAAAGTTACAGTGTGCTCAATGTAAAAAGAGTTCATTTACAGAGCAGATTTGGTTCATCTATCACCATTAATGGGGATTAATCAGGGCTGCAGAGTGTAATGGCTTCCACGGAGTTAATTCTAGACTCTCCCATCGGCACCGGCTAGCCCATTAATTACATTCAGTCTGGAATTTAAGGTTATGTTTTTCTGTCTCCTTGTTAATTTGTCAAATTCCATCCTAAGATTTTTTTTTCAGTGAATGAACCGTCTTTTCTCACTTGGATTTGACATATGTGGAACTCTAAAGTCACACTATTTCTGTTTAAGATGCTCAAAAAAGAGAGAGAAAAACAGTAAATATTGTCATTTAGTTTTTATTGTATAGAACAGGGGTCGGGAACCTTTTTGACGAAGAGAGCCATAAACAATTCATATTTTCTAATGTTATTCCTTGAGAGCCATACTCCGAATTTAAAAGTCAAAATACATGTAAATGGGTGTCTTTTATTTTAGTAATTTCACCACTTTTAAAGTGGAAAAAAAGAATACTTTTGACAACATTCTTATGCAGTTGATAATCAATGAGTATGCATTCTAGCAGAGTCTAATGCAAAAAAAGAAGACTAAAGCAGCACTGGACGTAGTATCTCAGTTCTGTCACCAGCGGGTTCCATATTTTAGCTCACAGGTTAGCGAAGAGCCAGATGCACTCATCGAAAGAGCCACATGTGGCTCCCGAGCCATAGGTTCCCTACCCCTGGTATAGAACCTTAAAAACATTCAAAAAGTAAATAACATCTTTACTTTTTTGGGTGGTTTATTCATTTTTATATAAACACTGAATAAGATCTCATTAAACTTCATTTCCAGTGTACAGTGGTACCTCGACATACGAGTGCCCCGACATACGAGCAATTTGAGATACGAGGAAAATTTCGGGCAAATAACTATCTTGAGATACGAGACACATTTTGATATATGAGCATACAGCGGACATGAGAGACTGCTCATAAGAATATCATGGGCACTGTCTCTCTTCCCGCAAGTCCCTCGTGTAATGTCATACGAGCACTGGGCGGAGCGTTGCATTTTTTCAGTTTTTTTCCCCCCGTTAGTCTGCGAATGGCGGAGCGATCGCTAATACGAGAAGAGTATATACTATTTGTCGTTGGCAAGTGGTCGTGCGTTATCCTATTGTGAGGACATTTGTGTGCATCATTTTGGGAATATTTGGAAGGGAATACAAAAGCAAACAGCCCATCGATAGTGTAAATCAGGGTGGAGGCGGGGCAAATAGAGCCAACCCGGGAGAAGAAAGATATCAAAATTTCAAACAAAATTAGAATTAAGTTTAGTGTAAGGTTAGATTACATTTATTTTTGAGTGTCTGCATCGTAATCCAAGTTCATTTAAATTTGTTTATGTTATGTTACGAGCGCGTTGCCGTGCAATAAGTCCGTCTCTCTGTCTCCCCACCGCGAAATCTGTCTAATTTTAGTACTATTAAACACTTTAGTACTATTAAACCACTAGTTATTTGTTACTTTGTTAATATATGGCGAATTAGAACAAATAAAATGTTTTTCCAATCCAATATCTTATTTTGGGTGTTTTTTCAGAGGGTTGGAACGAATTAATTTGTTTTTAGTTCATTTCTATGGGAAACGTTCATTTGAGTTACGAGTAAATCGAGATACGCGCTCAGTCCTGGAACGAATTAAGCACGTATCTTGAGGTACCACTGTAATTTAAAAATGCTTATAAATAATCCAATATTTAGATCTATTCGCAGATATCTGTACAACAAACCTTAAATACTGTAATTTATAATTGAACTCCTTCACTGGCATTGACAGCGGTAGTCCTCCCACTAGTAATAAATCGTCACATAACTAATAGACTCATTTAAAAGGTTTTAATTTCTTTTTAAGTGCCACATGATCATCTACCGCTGTGAATGGCAGCAAACGCTTTAATACCAACTTGTGAGTGAGATTGCATCATCAATGTCATGGTGAAGAATTAGAACAAGGACTGACTTTAATAATAATAAATCATAAAATGAATTTAAATTGAAAGACATGATACCACACCGTTTATTAACCTCCAAGACTCCAGAAATCTTAAAATCTCTGTCAATTGCTCCTCAATTCTCCTCAGATTTGTTATTTACTGTAAAGGAAAACAGAGTGCATATGCAAATGATTGCTGGGAGGTGAAGACTTTGAAAATTGCATAATTTTGGGGTCACTTGTGGGGGAATGATATATTTGAACTAGATTATCGCATTGCCGCAAGCACTGGAGAGGTTGATGAGAGCGGGATGAGATCTCGCATCGGAAGAAACGCTCGCTGATGAATCATAGACGCTGGCGCCATCTTTCTCCGCCCACTCTCGCTAAACCTTTTGCCTCTGTAACCCCTACACCCAACTTTTTATCTTAGATTATGTACATTAATACTCACCAGTACTGCCGCAAACAGATATTTTAATAGGCAGTCAATAACCGTTTTTAATTTTTTTTTATGAATCAAATCAATTCTGGTGTTTTAATTTAGTTAGCTCTGGTTTTAGCAAGGACTACAGACATTTTAACATGACATTTTTTTCTTTAAAAAATAGAATAGAAAAAGTACATTTAATTTCATTCTTTTAATATATTTAAACATTTTTTATTTTTAATGTTATAGGTGAAAAATGAAAGAAACCAAAAAATATAGATTTCCACCATTAGCAGTTTACTCTTTATTTTAAGTGAAAGTATTCAAACATTTCTTTTCTTTTCTTTTTTAAAAAGTATGAAATAGTATTTACAACTAATAAGTATTTTTTTAAACAAATTGTAAATTACATACTTTTCTTTTTTGTTTTGAAAATGTAAAATTAAAAGTATAATCATACAATATTTTTTGCTATAAAAAATAGAATAGAACAAGTAAATTTAATCTGATTCTTTTAATATATTTAAACGTTTTTTTATTTTTAATGTTATAGGTGAAAAACCAAAGAAACCAAAAAATATAGACTTCAACCATTAACAATTTACTCTTTATTTTAACTGAAAGTATTCAAACATTTCTTTTCTTTTCTCCTTTTTAGTATAAAATAGTATTTACAACTAAGTAGTTTTTTTTAACAATTTGCAAAATACATACTGCTTTTTTGTTTTTTGTTTTGAAAATGGAAAATTAAAAGTATAATTATACAAGAATAGAGTATTTACCTAAGATGATTTGAAAAAAGATTTTTTATTTATTTAAAATATATAAAGAAAATATAACATTTAATATTCAACTCTCAAATTTTCACATGAGATGTCTTCAAAGAATAAAAACAAATATTTGTGTTTAATTTAAAGATATTAAAGCACATTGAATAATTGAAAGTTGAATTAAGAGGCTCAAAAGGGAAGATTTTGTCAATTTTCAGGTATCAATGTCTTAAATGTATTTTTTTAAAAACTTTGATTAAAATATTAGATTTTTTTTAACAAGTGACTAGCTACTGTTCAGGAGCTCAATATTTTTTTTAAATATCAGTTTCAAGGTCACATGGTAAGATTACCAAAATAGTTGGCGTTCAGTCAACCAGTTGCCATGCCATCCTCCCATTTCAAATGGGTTGGACGTCTGTCACTGGCAGCCAAAGAGTTAATGGCAGCTCAAGTACTCACATCCCCCCCAAAAAACAAAAAAAAAACCTTATGATTGGATCCATCCCCATGCGTAAAGATTTCCTTTACATCCACACTTTGGCTCTCATGTGTAACAGCAAAATCAATCTAACAAGAAAGCCCAAGCAGAGTGCTTTATCTTTATATTTTAGTATGTATTCCATCAAACATGCTTTCGCTCATTTCCATTGTTGTAAGAAGCGGAGCTTGTCAAAGGCTGTCAGGTAGAACGGACGAGATCTAACTCGGCACCCCCCAAAAATGAGGCTGTTTTTCTCTTTTTGTGTTTTGGGGTGTGACAGCAACATAAATGATGCACATAGAAAAGAATGTCAGGATAGATGTAACGGCATGGCAATGTGTTTGCCAAGATTGCACATGAGATTAGCCGCCATGCGCATGTTTTTGTGGACGCAAACTTTTGATGTGGGGGTCCATTATTATTTCAGAGAAGAGCGCATTTTCATTATGCTGAGAACAGAAATGTGACGGGAATTTTCTTGTCATTAAAACTGACGGTTTAGCCCTAAAAGAAAGAAAGAAACAAACAAAATTATTTTTATTTTGCCTAGTTTCAGAGTCAAGTGTTCCCATTAGGACATCAAATGGTCCTCATACTACCTATTCTTGGATTTCTTTTTTCAAAAACTTGATTTTTTTTAAATGAATTAAAATATTTTAATGAAAAAAAGAACTAGAAGAAAAAAAAATATTTTATGGGTGGTTTCAACCACTTGATGAATTTACTTTTAACAATTATGCATTGGAGGGATACATTTGTACATGAAAATAGTATTAACAAAATAACATACTCCTACATATAAATAATCTCAAAATAAAATAAATCATAAGTTGAAAAAACTACAAAAGAATGGTAAATATTGAAATATTGAAATAATGAATATATATAATAATAAATAATATATTTAAAAAATAAATATATATAATAATAAATAATATATTTTAAAAATAAAAATGGAATTAGCTTTTCATTTCTTTAATATATATAATGTATTTATTGTTCATTCATTTTCTACATTCTATTCTATTTAATTAAAATATTAACATTGAATTATAAAGGCTTCTTTATTAATACTATTAATACTATTATGTTCATAAATATAAAGTAGTAAATTTGAATATTAAGGGGTTGAAAATTGGCTTTTATTTTTGTTTCCCCCTGTGAATGCCTACCTCTCTCCATGTATATTTATCTATTCCGCAACACTTGTAAAGTATTCATTCATTCATTCATTCATTCATTCATTTGAACCGATTATGCTCACAAGGGTCGCGGGGTGTGCTGGAGCCTATCCCATGCACCAGGCGGGGGACACCCTGAATTGGTGCTCAGCCAATCGCAGGGCACGAGAAGACGGACAACCTTTCATGCTCACATTCATACCTAGGGGCAATTTATCGTGTTCAACCAGCCTACCATCCATGTTTTTGGAATGTGGGATGAAACTGGAGTACCCGGAGAAAACCCACGCAAGCTCAAGGAGAACATGCAAACTCAACTTCAATTTTTAGTATTCAACCAGCCTACCATGCGTGATATTGTACCCGGAGAAAACCCACCTGGGATCAAACCCAGCTGTGAGGCTGACATGCTAACCACTCCGCCAGTTACAGGGTATTATTCTTTTACTAACTACCACAGCACGTACATAATCTTCCGTTTGTATCTGGGTTAGATTTAAATGAGTTATGGATGATGGAGGGTGTCCCCATAACCCCTGTTTAATCCATAAACCAAAAAAAAATGTGTCTCAAGTTGAAGTAGGACTCAAAGCGTCCCCACATTAGGGTGCCGCTATTGGGTTGATTTGCTTGGTGGAATTCTGGCGCCTCCCTCCTCCGCTCCATCCCTCTATCCCTCCATCCCTCCCCTCCCTGGGGTGTGTCTGTGCCTCTCCTCTCCTCTCCATGCAGCGCGAGAGTGTGTGTGCGCGCACGCCTCCCTCCCTTCCGTCTTTCCACCTCCCATCTGCATCTGCTGCAGAGCTTAGCCCACTAACGCGCTCCGTCGTCTTCTCTTTTTCCAGCTTTTCCGCTCATGGAAATGGGACAACCGGGAGTCACTTTGCGAGTGTTGAGGACGGCGGCTGGAATGCGCGAGGACGCGGCTATGGGCTGAGCCGGCTGTCAATCCCCCCCATCTCCCTTAGAAGTCTCCAGGAACAACCGCCGGCGCTCCGCCGCCGACGCCGCCGCATCATTTTTTCCCCCCAACCCCTCCTTCTCATCTTCGTATCTCATTCTGCTGCTTGCGCCACTGTGGGAATGCGGCGGATGTGAAACGGTCGTCAAGGTGTCGACCGATTCCTTCCCCGGAGCCGGGAGCAGATCTACTCGGACGGGAGAGCGGCGGGCTGCGGGCTGGCGGGCGGTAGGTCAGCCGCCCCCTGGGAACGCTCACCCCGGGAAAGCAAAAGTGCACCCGGCGATCCAGTCGTATCGCCACCGACGGCTTCGTACACGAGACTTCACCTCCGTAACGGATTAGAGGGAAACGGGGGGACGCTGACTTAAACTCGGATGCGACAAGGGAACGCCACTTTTGTCTTCTTGTCAAGCAACCCAAAATGGAAATGGACCACAGCAAGTACTTGGAATTACAGCTGCGATCTTCACTAACGGATCAATAACCTACGTTTTTTTAGTTTTGAAACATCTTGGGATTTTTCCATCGCTTTGTCCGTGACGTCTGTTTTCCTCTTTTTTTTTTCTTTTTCCCAACCCTTTCTTTCATCCGTCCGTCTCACCTGTGCTTAACCTGTGTGCTGGTGTGTGTTCCTTGCGCATATGTGTGTGTTTGCGCCCTCCTCCGCCAGAGGGAGCGTGACGCTCGTGTCTGCATGCGAGTGCTGTGCTGGTGTTTAATTACTTGTTTCATGACTGTGTGTAAGTGTTAGAGTCGTGTTAAAAGGTGTGTGCATGCATGTGCGTGGATATAAATGTATACTTGACGTGTATGTAAGATGTGCCGCTTTGTTTCCCCGCCATCCGTTCCTTCTAAACGCCCCTCCTTATTCCGACACCCTGTTTGACCTCCAAAAGCTCCCCGAGAGACGGACATCAGGATGAGTGAGCACTCTGGTGCGAGCACTCTGGCGGCCATGACGCTGGAGGAACCGGGGGCCGAGCAGGCGTCCCCCAGAGCCCCGGGCCCCCTCCGCTGCGGCCCCTGCGCCGTCTGGCCTCGCCAACAGAACTGGCTTTGCGCTGTACCCTTGGTGATGGGCTTCGTAGGACTGGGACTCAGCCTCATGCTGCTTAAGTGGATTGTGGTGGGGTCCGTCCAAGACTATGTCCCCACAGACCTGGTGGATCCCAAAGGGAGCATGGGACAGGACCCCATATTTCTCTCCAAACCCAGCGCCATGCCAAAAGGGCCGGACATTTCTACCGCCGCCTCCACCACTGCCGCCGTCTCCACCACAACGCCGCTAGCCGCCGACGGGACGGCCCCGGCGCCGAGAACTCGATTGGGGGCGACGGCGAACCGCTCCTCCGAAAGCGGCGGCGAAGGCAACCGGGCCCCGCACCTTCACACCCGGGTGGGCGGAACGGCGGTCAACGCCTCCACCACCCGCGGGCCGCGACTCGGCAAGGAAATGACCCCTCGAGGTACGGTGAGGAAGGGAAGCGGCGTTGTCGGAGGGCGCCACGCCAAGACTCCCTCCACGACCTCTGGCACTACCACCGTCACGATGAGGCTCACCACCAAGGTCCAGACGACCACCTCTCTGCCAGCAGCGCCCCCTGTGAAGCCCACTTCTCGATGGAATCACGGGCGTCAGGGAAAAGCCCCGGCGACACGACCTCACCATCGCTTCAGAACCCGTAAGTACTTTTTTTTTTCCATCTTTAAAGGGGAAGACAGAAAGCTTTCTTATGTGCATTTCAGAAAGAGTCATGTTGAAAGATGGGGGAGGGGGCACACACTTAACTGTGGTAATTTTTGTCAAAAATATCTTTCTTTATCAAAGGTATAGCAAATGCTTTACCTATTTATAGAGTGAGCAACCCTCTTTCACATGTACACTTGTTGTCTTTACATTTAAAAGAGAAGACCACTTATGAGTGAAGCCATTTTGTGACTTAAGCTATAACCACGCACACTGAAAGACTCAAATCCCAGGGTAAATTTCCAAACTACAAATTAGGCACACAGTCTTTATAGTTACAGTACTTCTTCACAGTGCCATTACATTTTCTACAGCAAAATCAATGTTTGACTTTGATTCATCCAATAAAGGGACAATACATATTAATGAACATATACATGTAAATATGCCAGATTATAGCCAAAGGCTCATTTTCATCTTTAGTCCCTTTATGCAGGCTATTAAAATCCCGAGTGACATGTAAAACTATGTTAATCAAAAAAGGTTAAATGATTATAAATGGTGTCTACACTGCTTTTAAGTGGGATGATGTCAACATCTATTGAGTCTTTCAACAAATGTTTTGTAGCATTTCAAAATCCTTAGTGCAATAGTTCCACCAGACCAGCAGGAATTAATTCTCTATATCAATAAATTCTCGAACATTTTACAGCCGGTACTACATCAAAGTATCCTTGGTTCTACAAGTAAGTCCAACACCTGTTATTGTGAATTTCAATAATACCCATCAGATATTTATTTGGAGAAGCACTTCTAAATGTGTATCTTTTCTAGTTAAAGTTCAATATAGCTGGAATGTGCTTGAAAAATGCATTGAGTTGATTTAAAAAAAACTTCAATTGTTCACATGCAATGAGAGGGAGCTGTCCTAGTGCTGATAACACACTTTAGGAACCAGTATGCTTTATTCACATGGTAAAATAAGTTTTGATGATGTCACAAGGAAGGGCGGGGCAATTTGAGGTACTCTCATTGATAAAAATGAGTGCCACTGCCTTTTCCTGGAAATATTGGGCTTTTTGGATTTTTTTTTTCTTTTTGAATATACAAATCTTATTCATTTCTTTGTGAAGCACAAGTTGAGTGTTCTCTGTCCCTTCAAATGCTTTTCTTATGATGGAACACTTCTAATAATCACACAAGTGAAGTGGATTAAATATGACTCATGTTGAGAATGTCAATCACTACTTTTATTAACCTCCTGGGAAGTGGATACTAGACAGATTACGATTAATTGTATTCATTACCCCAAATTGATATCCCGGGATATCCTCTGGGTTTTCACCTCTCCAGTCTTTATCTTTCACTTATGCATTAATCCGATAAACATCTCACTTCGGTAAGATTTCTGTCTTCCCGGGTGAGCCATAGAAGTGATTTTGTCGGAAGCAAGGGCAGCTTTTTCATCGTGGATACCGATAACCAGTGATGGCTTGTGGGGTGAAAGGTGAACTCGGTGGACTTAGATGAATCCAGGTCGGCCTGTCCTCTTTTGGAGAAGGTGGAATAGTGAAAAGAGGGGAGGGAGAACAAACGTGAGTGATGGCAGATGCATGGAAGTTGGTGATGGAAACGCTTGAGTGGGGGGAAAGAAGATTTCAAAGTGAGGGGGCTGCAGAGTTTGCATATTTAGCACTATGCAAAGGCAGGCAGGCGCCTTCCCTTTTATTGCAGATAGGATCATGACTATAATTATTTGATCTGTTTTCCCTCTCTGGGTTTATCAGCCTCAGTTTGACCTACCTGCCTTTTTTATTTGACTACTCGGTATGAATGCACTTATCACAGTGTGTCTCTAAGGGTGGGGGCAGATTAGCAGTCCTTGTTGAAATCTTTTTATGTCAAGCAGTACTAATTTACTATTATTATTATTTTTACCTTTTGACACCACAGCATGTCCCTCCATTGTAACACAGACAGGAAAATGTGCTTTTTTTCTAAAAGATTAGTAGTACAGTGGTACCTCGACATACGATCTTAATCTGTTAAGATCCCGACTGAGATCGTATGTCGAGATTTTCGTAACTCGAGCGAACGTTTCCTATTGAAATGAAATAAAAACTAATTAATTTGTTCCAACCCTCTGAAAAACACCAAAAACAGGATATTGGATTGGAGAAAATGTTTTATTTCTTCTAATTCGCCATCTATTAACAAAGTAACACATAACTAGTGTTTTAATAGTAATAAAATATGTTTAATAGAAGTAAAATTAGACACATTTTGCGCAGGGTAGAGACAGCGAAATACACGGAGGTGGGGGGGGGCGTCGGGGGGACTTTCCACGACAAAGGACTCGTAACGAAACAAACAAATTTAAATGAACTTGAATTAATAAATACAGACACACTCAAACATACGTTTAATGTAACTTTACACAAAACTGAATTCAATTTTTTTTATTTTTTATTTTACCTTCGTTCTGGCTGGGTTAGCGGTTTGCCACGCCTCCACCCTCACGCTCGCTATCGATGGGCTGTTTGCTGTTCTATTCCCTTCAAAATATTCCGAAAATGATGCACACAAATGTCCTCACAATAGGATAACGCACGACCACTTGCCAACGAGAAGTAGTCTTGAATAAGCGATCGCGGGAGCTAACAGGCTAAGGAAGGAAAAGCAGGAAATGCAACAGCTACCTACCTACGTATTGATTGTGGGTAATGAAGTTTTATTCTGAGAAAGGGTGCCATTGGCTATCGGTATTGTGTGCACGAGTCTACCTCATGACCCAGAAAGCCCTCTTTTTGCCCGAGCATGCGCGTTGTGCGTTTTCTGGTCCATGTGTAGGCGAAAGAAACTTTTCTTTGCTCGTAGATGTCTGTTATACACGAAAGAGATGCGGCAAGACAGTGCCATGGCCACCTGGTTTGGTCGCATCTTGAAATTCTGATCGTATCTAGGGCAAATTATTCGATCGAAATTCATCGTATCTCGAGCATGTTGTAGGTCGAGGTAAAACTGTAGTTTGAATACTCATTGACTACCTAACTGATGGGGAACTGCCTAATATTGTAAGCATGGTCAAACACTGTCAGTGGTAGCAAATTCAGCGAAGATCAGTTTGATAATGGCACTGTTAACCTCAGTAATCCTCTGGTCTGTCAGGCAGAGTTCTACCTAATAACTGATTGGATTTGGTCCAGTCACTAAAGGCCATGGCAGAAAAATGATATTTGAGTCTGAATGTTTGTGCCACCACGAGAAGTCCGCTAGTTATTTGGCTTCTGCAGTCCACTAGGTTGGGGGAGGAAAAAAATATGGATGTAAAATAAGAACACAAGCCTGACGTGAAAGACCTTGATTTATTTACTTGTTTATTTTCCTCGGACGATACAGAAAGTTTGGCAGGAAGTCCTGGAACCAGTGGAATGTGTGCGGGGGATTAAATACAAAAGATAATAATTAAGTTTCCTGCTCATCTTTCAGATTCAAAATTGACAGGGTGCCTATGAATTGCTGGAACTGCACGTCCTCTAGGGCAAGGGTGTCAGACTCGGGTTGGTTTGCGGGCCGCTTTAACGTCAACTTGATTTCACGTGGGCCGGACCATTTTAGATATAATATTTAGATTTTTTTTGTAAATGGATTAAAATAACTGAATATTCCGTTTTTATAGATCTAAAACAATGTTTATTTTAGCTTTTTTAAATATATTTTTAGATTTTACAAAATGATTTTTTGAACTAAACACAGAAAAAAAATATTTAAAAATTACAATTATTGATTTAAAAGGGCGAAAATCAGGAAATTTAATATACAAATATACTCTTCATTTTAATTTGATCCTAAAACAGAAAGTCGGCACTCATGATTTACTTTCCCGGGCCACACAAAATTTTGCGGCGGGCCAGATTTGGCCCCCGGGCCACCACTTTGACACATGCTCTAGGGGATTGCTTCCAGCTTGGGTAGTTTGTTGGGATGCAACTTCACCGTAGACCACCGGTGTCAAACTCATGGCCCGGGGGCCAGATCCCACCCGCCAGAGTACTCTGTGCGTCCCACCGAAGTACAAACATGCATTAACTTCATGTTAACCACTGAAGTAAGATGTATTGCTTGGTCTTTCATTAACTACAAGGAATATTTATTGCTGATTCTTTAATTAAAAAAAAAAAAAAGAGTATTTTTTTAAAGGGGCAAATAAATACTACAATAATAAAATACAAAAAATGAAGTGAATAAATAATTAAAAAAATATTTTGCTTTTTTCTTAGTGAATTAAAATTGAAATAAAGACAATATTTATTTCCTTTTTTGTAGGGGAGAGAAGCTAATGCTAAGTACTCAACTTTGGTTAGAAAAACGTAACTAATTATGGCTCAAAAACATGATCATGTAATGTAACTGCAATTTATGCAATTTAATTAAGTCCACAAAATGAACTTGATAAAAAAAATGAGTTCGGAATACTCCGTTATGAGACTGTAAGACTTTCTTTAGTTTGCATGACTATTAGGAAGCTTTATATTTATACAGTGTTTGTCTTGAGCATTTGCGGTCCAAAAAATGAGTTCCTCATTTAAAGTTCCATAGCAGACTATACACAAGTATATTTTTCTGGTGAAATCAAACATTTTGAATTGATGTCAGACATAAATAGTCTAAAGATTTTTTCAATTTAAATTTAAAGTGTCACTTGCTCATATCCCCATCGTTAATAATTATACTACTTTCTCCCCCAAGCACAAAAAAAATACCTCAGGACAAATACACGGAAAATGAATTGAGTGTCATAAAAAGTGCTCTACAAATAAAATGTATTATTATAAATAAAAAAGGCAAAAGCGCAAATTACAAACCACATTTAAAATAAAGTGGGACTAAGGAGTCGTAGAATAAAACTAAAAAATTGAAAGGATCTCACCAAGGCACTTGGGCCCAACTTTTTATTGCATCAGACTTGGTTACGAAGGAAGTTTAAGCCAAGCCTTTACTTCTATTACTTAGCGAGCTGCTGACTTTGTACTTACAAAGCAATCTAAGCCTCCAAAAGTGTGTCTCACGCTGCTCACTTGAAAGTTGAAGCTCCATTATCTAATAGGGGATTATATCAGTATCTGCAAGGTGTAATAAGTTCAGACAATGTAAGAGGAATTATTCATACTGCTGGATTGTGTGGAGGAGGCACCATATGCCCAAAAAAATACAAAAATACAATGCCTTTTGACATGTTACCTCAGCTAATAATTTTTTTTGACATGTCCTGCCAACTAGCACGGTTAACCCTTTATAGGGCAATCTAGGAACTCATTTATTGCGCTGTATGTCCAATCCTTTTTGACAAGGAAAGAGTGGCACTGAAAAATTAGCATTAACGGCATGATTTGGATGTCTATTCTTGTAAATAGTTGATAGAAAATGTTTTTTAAGTCATGTCAAAAATGTTAAAGTTATTTTTTTTAGTTTAAAAAAAGGAAAACAGCGATGTTATCTTTTTTAATTTCTTTTTTTTTAACTTTATTTGATTTTTTTTCCCAAATAGCCTAAAAAAGAAGTGACTATCAATATTAAAATGCTTTTTTATTACTACTATTTATTACTATTATATTCATTTTAATGTAGCTTTTAAACTAAAATCAAAAAATCTATTTGATTGCTGCCACCAGCTTCAAATAGGACGTCGATTACCATCATTGGCAGTAAAATATGATGCTTTAATGCCAGCCATTCCAAGTGAAATAGATTTTTATTTATAACTCTAAATAGCCGTGAATGAGTTATTAGTAATAACTAATCATCTAATTCAGACCTGGTCCTACATGATCCAAAAATGTGATGTTCACCTATATGTTCTTAATGAGGCAATTTATTTTTAATTACCAGAAACCATCCCAAATATGCACATTTGATTAATATCCCATGGCAAAATATGTAAACAAACGGCCTTCCTTGCAAATTAATGAGTAAAGCCTTGGACATCTTTGCCGGCGTAGCCGCTTGACACTGATCGGCACCAATTACAAAGCAAAATACAGCCGTGTATTCAGCGGGGCTATCCTGCAGACAAATTATCCTAGACTGACAGGCCTAGCAAATGTGTGGAATTTTGTGTAAATTGATCCCGCTGCCCTTTCCGTCGCGAGCGCCAAGCACAGCTCGCTGACTCGGGGCCAATCGATAAAGTAGAAAGAGGAGGGAGGCGGGCCTTGGAGTAATGAGAGCTGAGTTTAAAGAGACAAACAAGATTGTGTTTTAGAATGTTCTGAATGCCAGGATAATGGGTCCATAGGTCTGTCCAAACAATCACGGCGCTATAGATAACAGCTGGAAAGTCCAGTAGAAAGATATCGCGTCTTATCTAGAACCGATAATCCAATCTTGTTATCGCGTAATTCAGGGGTGTCAAAGTCATTTTTGCCGTGGGCCATTTTGTATTCATGGTTATGACTGAAAGCATAAATGTATGGCCGCTTCCTCAGATGCATGCAAAAGTGAATAATTGCTAGATTTTCAATTTAATATAAAGCAAACAACAACACTTATTGTATTTTCTCCCATATACACCGTATTTGTCGCTCAAAAACTGATGACTGAATCGAGGGTACGGCTTATATGCGCACAAATTTGACTTGACATGCACGAAACTGCAAGGTGACAAGGACGGAACACCATAACGCAAGGGCACAGAAAACAATTTGCAACACACAATCATACCACTACCAATCATACCACTATCCCACGCCTGTCCGCCCCGAAGTCTGGCAAGTGAACCCCTACACCAGGGGTAGGGAACCTATGGCTCGGGAGCCACATGTGGCTCTTTTGATGGGTGCATCTGGCTCTTTGCTAACCTGTGAGCTAAAATACGGAAATCGCTGTTGACAGAACTGAGATATTACATTTAGAACTGCTTTAATCTTCTTTTTTTTTTTGCTTTAATCTTCACTTTTGTTGCAGTAGACTCTTCTGGAATGCACCCTCTCATTGATTAGCAACAGCATAAGCAGTTTTTTCCACTTTAAAAGTGGTGAAATTACAAAAAAAATTGAAAAGGCACTCGTTTACATGTATGTATTTTGACTTTTAAATTCGTAGTATGGCTCACAAGGAATAACATTTGAAAATATGAATTGTTTGTGGCTCTCTTCGTCAAAAAGGTTCCCAACCCCTGCCCTACACCATCAGTTGCCTTGGTTTACTATAAACATGCTTAAATTTTAATTAAATATGATTAGAATCAAAAATACCTATACAGTTATCGCCTTAGATGCCATTGACTCTCGTTCAATTGCTGCTAGCCCTTCTAGCCACATGAATTGTTTGACTGTCACCGTCATTGGCGTTCAAATGTGAGCAATCAATATTTAATAACAATCATAACATCCATCAAGTTAAAATAGATCTGGTGTCCACTACTGTAAATGGCAGTGAATGAGTTCAGAGTGCAATTACTGATATTGGAGAAAGAAAATGAATACAATGTACTTTAGCGGCCCACACAAAATAATGTGGCAGTCCAAATCTGGGTCTTTAGCCTTAAGTTCAATAGCGATGCCTTACTTGCTATGCAAATTGCCTTCCAGGTGCCACGCAGGTCACTTCTATTCTGCCACCAGCATGTCAGCATGATGTAAAGACGAATAATTGAATGGGCCAGATATGTAAATCACATCAGCGCATTATAGTCTCAGACTATCTACTTTTTTTGTGAGAAACGGTTCATCTGGAATCACAATGGGGTGCTATCAAGAGGGCTGTGTGACCTTCATCTCCCGGCCTCGAGGAAGTCTGTGTCAGTGAGGTGACTTTTAAAGTAGCTGCGTCGACCAGTTGCAAAGAATTCCAATAGTGTGATCTGGAGACGAGTTTATAGTCACCTCTGATCCAGACGGTGCCATCTTGCTGTGATTCTGAGAGGAATTAGACTTGGGAAGAAAAATAGGGCTGTGTCTGTTTAAAGCTTTATGAGTGAGTTCATTGGTCGTTTTATTTACCTGGCTTTCTGCAATAAGACAAAAAACGAGAACACAACTGTCCAAATTTCTCGTTTAGATGGGGAATCAAGATTATAAAGTGGTTAGGGCGGGATTACGAGAAAAGATCGATATCCGGCCTCCAGTATTGAACCAAAATATCACTTGATAATGTATGTTGGTGGAGGGTAGTTGGATCAATCTGTGTCAGTTTTACTTTGCGTGGAATTGAACGAACGAACGATTAGCGGCTATTTTTGCAATTACTCAGCTAATCGTCATTCCTAAATCACATATGCTGATTGTGTTACACAAATTAGTTTGCTTACTGTCGCATAATTCTCTTTTTTTCCCAGTTTAATTGAATGCTTACATTTTTAAAATAAATTAGCATATTTTTATTTTGCAAAATATAGAGACTACCGTATTTTTACGACTATAAGGCGCACCTCATTATAAGGCGCACCCTCAATGAATGACACTTTTTTTTTTCCACATATAAAGCACACTGGATTATATATTACACTGTCTATTTTGGAGAAAATTTAAGACTTAAATGTGCCTTATAGTCGTGAAAATACGGTATTTACTCTGTCTATTTTAAATAAAGGATAATCTCACCCATCACCGCTAATACCTTGGTCAAAATGGATTGAATATCTATCAGCATCACTGGGAGCCAAATGGTTAAGTGAGGGTGAAAGAGAGTATTTAGAGAATTCTGAGGTCTACAACCATAAATCAGCTATCATAATAGTTGTCGTCTAATTTCATAATCAGTTAGTTGTTGATTAGTCGATTTATCGTGATAGCCCAAGTATGGATAGGCACAATTCTGTAAGAGTTGTAAGCCCTACTTAACTGGATATGGAAAATCATGTATTCATAAAGAATTATTGAAATTCCCTGTGGATGTTTTGACAAAAAAGCCAAAGATTGGTCTGAAAGGTCTGAAAATGTACGTACAGTCAAATCTCATTACCATCGGGACCGAACAAAAGTGGCATAGTAGCGAGAGTGGCATAGTAACGAAGGTTTTTATTTTAAAAGAAAAACAGCTTTATTTTCTCATGTTCTCCATCAGCTCAGTCCAAATTGATTTCACTCAATGGAATAGTGAAAGAGAAAAAGCGGAACAGAATGTACTGTATGACAGAAAGTGAGCAATGTTTAATTTATAAAGCTAGTTTTTCACTTGACCTACGCTTAACACCAGATCAGCGCTGCGTGTTGCGCTAGGTCAGTCCACACAATTAAGAATGTAGTGCTGAGTTTGGACTCCTATGCAGATTAGGTATGATGTTTTTAACACAAAGTCTTTTAACTGGGCTGATTAGAATAAGTAGCTGACAATAATTGCATCCTTCTTGCTGAGAATGCCCTTCACGGTGGTTCTCTTAAATTCGACGCCCCATTTCTTGCTTTTCTCCTTGGCTAGCTTGGACTGATTCGACTCCTTCTTCGCAGCATCGATTATCTCCTTCTCCTGCAACGTAAAGTCGGTTCTCTTGCGTTTCTGAGCTGACATTGTGGGCTAAACTTCAAAGATAAATGAATTTGAAAATACAACACACAATAGTGGCGTAGTAGCAAGATTAGGGGGTTGTAGTATAGTAAATTTATTTGGTATTGAATTTTGTCGGGACCGAGCAAAAGTGGCATAATAGCGAGAGTGGCATAGTAACGAGATTTCACTGTGTTCGTTAATACGTTAGAATCTTGGTCTCTTTCTTAGAGAGGATTCCCAACAATGGTTTCTTAGGTGATCTAAAAACGAGACAGAAGTGCTTCCAGTGGCATCTTTTGAGTGCTTCGATTATCTCTCGTGGTCACATCTGACACTGCAGCAGTTGATTGCCGTCGCACTGAGTCCTCCCATACAAATGAGAAACCCAATTCTTTGTTGTGTACCGATACCTCTTGCAGTTGGATTGTCTGCCCTTAACCTTGGCAGTGACCCTAAAAATAAGCTTTGCAGCTAAATTATTCAATTCGGACTTCAAGAGGTCCCGCCTCGGGAATCGTATTCTCTCTTTTCCCACAGAGTAAATATAACTTTAGACCTGGAGTCTTCTTGTAAGTACACATTGAGTCTATCTACTACAAATCGCAGTGTCTTCTAGACAAATAGTACTACCGGGAAGTGACAAAAGCACGCTGGGATTTTGCGAAGAGTTGTGTGAAGTACACGGCCTCGGTGTTCCGGCTCCAGATTAAAATATTAATGTACAGAAAGAGAAATGTGGAATGTGTACATCAGGGAGCATGAATAATTGATGGCGTGTCCCATTTGGACAGTAGAGGTGATGTCCTGTGCACTAGGACCCCTGTGGTTTTAATGGTCAGAACATGCTGTAGGTTGTAAAGGTACAAGCCGGGCTAAAATTTCACATTACTGCTATGTCCCCCTCATTTATTCTGACTGGTTCTAAAGTTTGTACGAACAGAAATTATGAAACTGGTGGGGAATGATCATTTCTCCCTGAAATTCAACTAAAAAAATTGAATTTTAAAGTCAATTTTTGCTGTTGTTGCTGTTTTATGAAGATTTCAATTTAAGGAAGATTTTCAATTTTTCATTTAAACCAAAAGAATGTTATTAAAAAAAAACAGTTTATGACAAAATAGCTAGATTTTAAAATCAAATATGACCAGAAAGTAGGTTTGAACAAGCAAAATCATCTCTAAAAGTTGAATTAGATTTTTTGCAAAGGGAAGTACTTTTTTTTCAACAAAAATATCCTTTAATTCAAAATTTCCCAGCAAAGTCACTAATAATGTCAACAAAAGTTGTTATAATAATAATATTTAAAAAAAACACCAGCAAGGTTTTTGTTTGTAACAAACTGTTTTCCTTAAAAAGATGTTGAATTATTTTTTTAATACTGCCAAAATGTCCGATTTAGAAAAAAACAATTTTGGATTACACATTTATGTCAATGACATGAAACATGAGTATTCACTGCCATTCTGTTTAAACTAGTTAAAACACGTTGGGCCAAATGTTCTGAAAAAAACCCAGATGTTTTATTTATTTTTATAAGCCAGTGTGAACATTAAATGGGGAGATGTACCATGTTGCTTTTAGTGTTACTTTATGCTATTTCTGATGCACATGTGTGTACCTATAAAAAAGAAAAAGCTTTTTAGGAATGGTCTACATCAGGGGTCTCAAACTTGCGGCCCGCGGGCCAACTGCGGCCCGCGGGACGATAATTTGCGGCCCCCGTCTTAATATGAAAGATCGATTTTTTTTTTTTAATTTTTATTTTTTTATTTTTTTTTTTTTATTTTTTTTATTTTTTTATTTTTTTTACCCCTTTCCCCATGATGGCGCCGTTTAAGTGGCAGCCAGTGGCAGTAGCTCTGTCCACTCATGTTTTTCTTGTTTTACAGCATGTTTTACATGAAAAATTAGAGGGAACATTGACATGCACCTGCTTGTGGCAGGTGTGATACTGGTGTGCCGATAGCGAGCAATGATGATGTCGTGACCGGATGATTCGCCTAAAGACGTTTCGCCGACGGACGTTTGACAGACGGACAGGTCGTACTAGTATTTGTTAGTTTAATGATTAAATACAAATACTAGTATTTGTATTTAATCATTAAACGCTGTTTTCAGCTGGATTTGACCGAATTTGAGAGCATTTTGAGCCGTTTGGCGAATGGACGTCTATAGACGTTTTTTTGCCTCCATCGCGATATCATCCAGTATTTGTATTTAATCATTAAATGCTGTTTTAGGATGGATTTGACCCGATTGCTGTCATTTTACGGCTCGGTTCTGCTACATCTGCCTGCCCAAGAGTGCTTATTCCCGGACTGCCATTGAAGGTAGACGAACATTGATTTTTACTATAATTTGGACAACACCGGCGGCGGGCCGGATTAAAAATCCTAACGGGCCGTATATGGCCCGCGGGCCGAGGTTGAAAAACTTGTACACACACGATCCGGTGGGGCGAGCGTTCGAATCCCGTTTCGGCGAAACCTCCGTTCGGCCGAATGAACGTTCGGTGGAACGTCCATTCGGCGACCTGCCCGTCTGTCAAACGTCCGTCGGCGAAACGTCTTTAGGCGAATCATCCGAGTACCGATGATGTCGCTCACACTGGTACTCAGTGCGCTCAGGGAGGTTGTCTTTCTGCTCAGACCAACAAAAAATTAGAGGGAACTTTGGTTCGGAGCTGAATGAACCAATCACGGTGAGGTATACGGCTCTGGAGGGCGGGACATCGGCCGGGCTGTCCAGTGCCTCGCTCACTCACTCATTCATTCCTCCAATCAGCTGGGCGGAGGAGAAGCCGTGAGGCCGATCACTCCGCTCGGCGCGCACACTCCTCCGCTGCTCTCAGCATAGAACTGAATGAGGCGCTATGATCCGTGATCCAGCCTGTGTCAGTGTCTGTAGCCATCTCCGCGATTGAAACGGAGAGCGAAAGTGCACATGCGCCACAAACCCGCGCGACTGAATGTGAAAGATCAACCCGAGACTCATTCCAAGTGGAAAAACATATTACAGAGCCCCAGAGATGTCTCTTTCAAAGCCTGCCGTGAAGAGAAAGGTCGGTGATGAGCACAGACAGTTTCAAGAAAAGTGGGGAGTGCAATATTTCTTTGTTGAACACAGGGGCACCCCGACGTGTCTCATTTACACTGAAAAAGTTGCGGTGCACAAGGAATACAATTTGAAACGTAATTGTACTATGAGACATGCTGAGGAGTACGAAAAATACCAGGGAGATGAGAGAGCCAACCAGGTTGCCAGTCTTAAAACACGTCTTCTGAGGCAACAGGATCTCTTCAAGAAGGCTACCAAAGACAGTAATGCAGAAGTCAAAGCTAGCTACGCCGTTTGTGAGTTGATTGATCCTGTGCTAAGTGATCCCAAATGGCTCATGGACTTGGCTTTTCTTGTTGATATCACACATGAGCTTAATGTACTGAACAAGAAGCTACAAGGCCAGGGGCAACTTGTCAGTGCTGCCTATGACAACGTGAGAGCATTCTGCACTAAACTTGTGTTATGGAAAGCCCAGCTCTCTCAGACAAACCTTTGCCATTTCCCAGCATGCAAGGCTCTCGTGGATGCAGGCACACCATTCAGTGGTGAGAAGTATGTTGAGGCCATTTCGAAGCTACAGGAGGAATTTGATCACAGATTTGCAGACTTCAAGACACACAAAGCCACATTTCAAATTTTTGCGGACCCCTTCTCCTTTGATGTGCAAGATGCCCCTCCTGAGCTTCAAATGGAGCTCATTGACCTGCAGTGCAACTCTGCACTCAAAGCCAAGTTCAGGGAGGTGAGTGGAGAAGCAGACAAGCTTGGGCAATTTTTGAGAGAGTTGACCCCCAGCTTCCCTGAACTTTCCCGAAGGTTCAAGC
This sequence comes from Stigmatopora argus, assembly GCF_051989625.1. Classification (NCBI taxonomy): domain Eukaryota; kingdom Metazoa; phylum Chordata; class Actinopteri; order Syngnathiformes; family Syngnathidae; genus Stigmatopora; species Stigmatopora argus. The sequence goes on from NC_135404.1 coordinate 5,234,970, forward strand.
GGACCATGTGCCTTTTTGGGAGCACATACTTGTGTGAGAAGCTCTTCTCCACCTTGAACTTCAATAAGTCCAAGTACAGGTCCAGACTTACTGATGAGCATCTTCAAGCTCTACTGAGGGTCTCCACTGCTTCCTCCCTCAAGCCAAATGTGACTATGTGAGAAGAAGCGCTGCCAGGTCTCTAGCAGCAAGGAGTAGGCAAAAGAAGCCGTGTTCAGAATATTTCATGTTCAATGTTCCATTCAGAAAGTTAAAGGTTAAAGAGCTGTTAATACAGACATTTGAAACGGAATAAAAATAATTCATTTTCTCTACTTAGCCAGCCAGTGTATATCTACTGTATGCTCATTAGTATTATTTGGTTTTATATTACTGATTGATTTATTTTTTATTCATCTTTAAGTTAATTTATTTAATTCATTATTTTTTGTTAAAAAATAAAGATATTTGATAACGTTGGAAAGTTTTATCAGTGCTTTTCTTGTGGAAATCCTGATGCGGCCCAGTCTCACCCAGACTCGGCCTCTAGCGGCCCCCAGGTAAATTGAGTTCGAGACCCCTGGTCTACATACTTGCCTGCTTGTTAAGCACAAATCTTCTCTCAATAATTCAGTTAGTCATGAAGTCGTTGACTTATTCATTCATTCGTGTGCACACACCGGAGAGGCTACTTGCTTGTAGCAGAGGGAGGAGAAGTGGAGCGTACAGCTGCGGTGGGAGCACAGAGAATTACATGTTATTAAATATGATCAGAGACCGCCAGATCCCCCGTATTAAATCAGCAACCTAGTGGGGTGAGATGCTTACTCTATCAGTTAATAAAGACTACTATTCGCACACAACTAAATTCAATGCAAGAAAAAAACATACTCAATAACTACATTTTTAAAAAAATCTATTTTTTATTAACTATTTCTTTCATTCATTTTGGATAGAAGAAAGTAAAATAACACCTAACCAACAAGTGACCAGAAATCAACAAGAAATGATCCGCAAAATCAACTGAAAGTGGTGAATGAACAAAAAGTTAGCAGGAAATTCACTCATCAGCAGGAATTCTTTACAGATAGTCACCCCAAGAATGTGAGGTAAAATTAATAGTAAGTGACCTGTAAGTACCCTAAAGTTAACTAGAATTTCAACAATAAAGTGACCCAAAATTAACATATTGCCTGCCCCTGACGGACATCAATTTAATTTAATTATGGAAAGCTTATCCTCTCGTCCCATTGATGACATTCGACATCTAATTCACTTGACTGGCAGAAGGGCATGAACAAATGTTGGCCTATTTGGAAAATTTGGAAGGACTTTGACTCACCTAATGCATAGAAAAAAAGATTTTAAATTGTCGCTGTCATTCTTTTTAAAATTGTGAATAGTCTTGTATGTGTATAGCGCTTTTCTATTTTCAAGTCAATCAAAACGTTGACTTACCAATGACGCAGCATTAGGACCAACATACGGTTCAGTATCTTCCCCAAGAATGCAACATTTTCGTCAAAATTACAGTGTCAAACAAACGCGAGTGCAATCTAGTGATTTTGGATAATCACTCATAGAAAATGGAGGTCTCCCGAAAAAAGGAAATCTGTCAAGTCCACAAAAGAAAGGCTTGTATTCTCAAACTTTAGACCTGAAACTAAGACGACGTCCCATTATGCGAGCCGCAAATAGAACCATTTTTCACGCAAACCGTACTGGAAGCCACTGACGTCAGTCTCGGCGCAGCACGCGGAACGCAATCGGCGGCTTCGCAGCGAGCATCTGGCTATGTGACGAGCCTGCTCAAGGAATGTGTGGATTGCGGAGGCCGCGACCGTCTGATTGATTCAGCGTAATCTGGTGCCTGCTGCCACCCCTGATGACGGGAAGCGTGCCATGGTGCCCTGCGTGGCGGGGAGATGAATTGAAGGTCACTTTCTTAGTAGTCTCAGTACTAATTGCCAGTGAAACCCTGTTGCTAGGGTAAAATCCTCTTTTCATCTTTTATGGTTTTATACCTGCTTTGAACCCACTCAAAGTAGTAAATTATAACACCCACTTCCAAAATACACGTTTCGTAGTCACTTTTTGCATTTCCTTAAAAGTAGTGATTTAAGGTGAAACGATTGCATGATATACAGCTGTTTAATCATAGGCACAATTAGGCAGATAGCGTCACATACTCGCAAAATCCCGAACCTGCAAGAGTCAACATACTTAAAAATGTAAGGCTTTTTATATGAATTCGCTCAGTGCCTTGGAGGGCGGCCCGGCGGATGAGTGGTTAGCCCGTCAGCCTCACAGTGGGGGACGTGGGTTCAAGTCCAGGTCGGTCCACCTGTGCGGAGTTTGCATGTTCTCCCCGGGGCTGCGTAGGTTTTTCCCGGGTACTCTGGTTTCCTCCCACATTTCCTAACACATTGATAGGTTTATTAATAGATATACTTTAATAAAAACAGAGAGACATCGTTGAGATAGTCCAGCGTTGAAACTTGCAAGTGAGAATCGTCCTGGCTCGTCCTCACCACCGTGACATTCCTTAAGAAACGGCATCCTCTGTCAATTTAATCGCGCATAATCAAAACACTTAAGGTAATCTGATTCAAACAATTGCATAAGCTAACCGAATAACACCATTAAGGTCAAAAAACAACTGCCACAACAATTGCATATCAGGTCAGAAACCAAAAACACCTGCGTAAGAATTTGCACAAGTAAGCATAGAAGGTGACCTGAGCGGATCGGAAACCAAAACAACTGCGTAAGAATTTGCACAAGTAAGCATAATAAATTCATATAAGGTAAACCGGGCGACAGTATTTTTAAACAATATGCGAGTATTTTCGGAAGTTCATTCGATTATCGCCATCTGCCGGAATCCAAGTCAAAGCAATTTAAGAGTCCTTCACAGATCTTCATTGCGAACTCAGATCAACAGTCCTCGGCCTGGAACATGGTGATCTGTCCGGTCAATAGTCCTGAAAACAATTAAATGTCCTCGAAGCCAGCTGCCCTGTAGAGTCATCTCGAGCTTGCCCGGTCCCAAATTAAAATAAAGCTCCTATACATATTAATGATTAATGCACATATAATAACATCCCAGAATAACCCCAACACACGTGCATGGTAGGCTGATTGGACACTCTAAATTGCCCCTAGGTATGAGTGTGAGCGTGAATGGTTGTTTGTCTCCTTGTGCCCTGCGATTGGCTGGCCACCAATTCAGGTTGTCCCCTGCCTCTGGCCTGACGTCAGCTGGGATAGGCTGCAACACCCTAGTGTGGATAAAGCGGTTCAGAAAATGAGATGAGATGAGTGCCTTTGACGTCATAGACTTTCAACTCATTGGATTATCTTGGAGCCATCATTCGCTGCAAGCCCTTCTAGACGAGATAGAGCAAACATCTGTCGCCGTCACTAGCGGCTAATGAGCTAACCATGGACGAGCAGTAGACGTCCACTGCTAGAAGAAATCTTCTTGATACTTCGTGGTTTATTGTTTCCGTGGTGACTTTTTGATTTAAAGAGCAAGCTAACCTTTGAGGAGCATGTGTAAAAAGTCCTGTCCTGATACATTCCTGAATCATTGGGGGTGGGGTGACATTGCTTGTCTTGTGACAGTAATCCATGCACGGTGAAAGCCTGATCCATCGGGATAATGTCAAGTCTCGAAGATAAGACAAAAGCTCTTCATGGCACTTCCTCCACAATCACACTTTGTCTTTCATCTGCCATCTCTCACCATTCGATGGATTTGTTGGCACAAATCGCTGATTAAATAAGCACGCAAGTACGTAAATGTTAGCGGGAAAAATGGAGGGTATAAATGGCATTTCATTTTGTGCAGGCCCGCTATTTGATTGAATATTTGGTTGGGAAATATACATTACACCTCCAAGCCTGGAGGGGAAAAATGTAGGAGGAGAACAATATATCACACACATCCATTTCCAGTGTGGAGGCTACGTTTTATGGTAGTGTGATTTTATAATGTAATATGATATTTGATGATCGTACTGGCAAGGGACCAGAAGTTATTTTTGTCCGTCTATGCAGAAAGGAAATGATTTACAGCACAAGGGCCATCTAGGAGGGATTTTGTTCGATTTTCTACTAAAAATACTTGCTGTGGACTCTACGTGAAGATGAATAGATTAGAATAGATTCTCAAAAGTCTTGGTTTTGACATGAGGGGTATTCTCACCTGCCCTATTTGGTATGCACCAAACCTTAAAAGTCTGTAGTCTGAATATTTTGGTCTGGTGTAAATACAAACCAACTAATTCTGGTGCAGACCAAACAACTAATCCGGGATTTCGCATCTTTGCTGGTCTCAGTTCACTTGGTAGTGCGATCAACCGCACCAGGTTTTGCACCAAAGTTGAAATCATACATCCATTTGCGTGAAACAGGCTCCATTAGCCACAGGCATTATGGGAAATGTTGTTTGGTTCGCAGTATGTTGGCTGACATGAGTCGGGTTTGGACATGGAGTGTTGAGGAGATGGAAAGTCTTCTAGATATTTTGGCCAATGTCAACGTACAATGGACATCGCATCAATGGCCTCTGATTCGCTAAATGTTCCGCAAATGCTTGTAGCCGGTTTGTCCAATAATTGGATTGGATTGGATAACTTTATTCATCCCGTATTTGGGAAATTTCATTGTGACAGTAGCAAGAAAGGGCATAGTTATAAGTTAGACAGTACAGTCAAAGGATGACTGTGGCAACTATACACAATTATGTAATGTGATTTTGGGACGGCAGCTGTATAAAGCATGTCATCTTTGTAGTGCATATAGTACACTGCTTTTTTTGTACACACAATTTATTATTACTATACTCATCCCTGATTACTCTTTACACCACTGAAAAGCAGGGTAGAGAATCCATGGCGTTCACAATCCCAAGTCCGTGAATTATATATCTAAAGGTTCTCCCTGAACATTGTGCCAGAAAAATCTTGCTGTCGGTCCCCCGACCATCAGCTTTGTGGTGCATTGAATCATTGATAGGACATCCCCAGCAACAGCCATTACATCGCTGTCTCAGGAATACAACACGAGTAATTCTCTGACGAGTTGTGGAATTGTAAACAAAATGATGCGTATCTTTGCCTGCTGATTCACTTTTAAAGGGCTTTGTAGTCAGCCATCAAGTGGTGTGCTTGACTTCTCCACTGTGCAGTCGGTCTGCGTCTGCTACATAAACATTGGGACTATAGTAATCCCATTTCTAGCAAAAGGAAGGGAGCAGCTGTTTTGCTCACATTTCAATCTTTTTGGACAATGGAAATGCAAATTGCAGACTTTTTTTATACCTTTGGATTTTTGGTGGTAAAATATTTGTAAATCTCAATTCTTAATTATATAAAATACAGCATTTTTTTGTTGGAGAGAAATAATTGTTTTAAAATTTAAATTTTATAAATGCATTTAATCAAAATGTGGCTGCAAAGACTCTCGGTCAAAGCAGATTGGCTGTCATCGGCATCGGATGTGATGTGCTTCAGCAGAAAAACTGGAGAATGCCACTTATAGCTCACAGCTAGTCATCCCAATTTCAATGAATTGGATAAATATATATATATATATATGTACCGTATTTTCACGACTATAAGGCGCACTGCATTATAAGGCGCACCCTCAATGAATGACACATTTTTTTTCCATATATAAAGCACACTGGATTATAAAGCACCCTGTATATGTATACGTATACGTAGTATATGTATATGTATATATATAATTAATTTATTGTTAATTATAGGTCACTTTTGTGTTAATTTTAGAGTACTTATGGGTCATTTACTATAAGTTTCGAGCACTCCCTGCTGCTTTGGGAACACCAAGTTCTCCATTGGATTAAGGTTTGGGGATTGTGCTGGCCACTCAATGACATTAATTTTGTTGGTTTGCAACCAAGATTTTGCCTGTTTACTAGTGCGTTTGGGGTCATTGTGTTGTTGACACACCCATTTTAAGGGTGTGTCATCTTCAGCATAAGGCAACATGAGCTCTTCAAGTATTTTCACATATGAATAGCAATCCACAGAGCCTGGTATGTGATAAATAGGACCAACACTATAGTGGGAGAAACATGCCCATACTATGATGCTAGTGCCACCATACTTCACTGTGCCATAGCATTATACTATGGTTTGAGTTCAGAGTTTGGGAGTCATCTGGACCCAAAAAGAAAAAAAAATCATCAGTCGACAAAATGTTCCTCTATTTCAGGTCATGTTCTTTGGCAAATTGTAGCCACTTCTGCACGTCTTTTTAAGATAGGGACGTTGCAGGGGTTTCTTGCAAATAGATTAGCTTCAGATTTTCTCTCTCATAGTATTTAAATTGTTCTGCCATGTGTCTTTGGTTTTGCCATTTTATGGCATGATCATAGCCTATACTTTTTTGTAACATTATAAATATACTATAAGATTTCCCCTCCCCAGTAAACTTTTTTTTTTAAATCAAAGTACGTGGTTATACTGAAAAATGTGTTGAATGACCCATTTTCTCTGGCTTTAAGGGAGAAATCCATGTTCAACGGGTGCCGGACATGGGTGTTGAGTCTTCTAGATATTCTAAAAAAGGGGCCACCTTAGTCACATCAGAAAAGTGAAGATCTCACTGATTGAATGCCACACTGCTATTTTTTTTTAAACACGCGCCTTTCAGGAAAAAGCCCAATTTCTTAAGTGTGTATATCATGAATTCTGGGCCTTGGTGGTTTTCTAAAAATGTACTGTACTTACTGGTAAACGTGTTGGACATGTAGCAATATATATATACATATATATACAGAGAATGTGGATTAATCTGGTTCGTCATATTGTCCTGCTTTTATTTTGAACACTATTGCATATTATTTCTGATATCTATTGTTGGCCCTAGCAGGCAATGAGTTAACGGGCAGCATTAACATTTTGTGAGTGTTTGACCATTACTTTCCTTCTAAGGGCATTTTCACCGTGTCCCTTTCGTTTGTGTCTCTACTTGGGCATCAAAATGGCAATGGCTAAGCCTATCATGTATTTTTCATGGTGTCTATTAATGGAAGGGAATGAGGGGCTCAATGCACGCAGTGGGGGGAAAAAGAGCTGTAGGAGGCACTAATGCACACTCCTTGCACTGTCATCAAGTATACACTTTGATCCCAGCTGGAGTCGGGGACGCTCCAGGTTATGATGGAATATTTTATGGCTATTTGGGAGAATGCCACCAAAACGTGTCGGGTTCGTCGTGCGTGCACATATTGAAATCTTCCATTTGGCATAAGGAGCGATGGTTTCAGGTAAAAATATTTGGAGGTTAGAGGTAGAATCGATATGGAAATTAGAGAAGGAGGTCCTTAGGTGAAAAACATTTAATGCAAAATTATCCAACCAATGGTGGCATTCTTATGTTTTCTTAACTCTTTATGCAAAGAAGAATGATAATACAAGGGTATTAAAAGTACTGAAATAAGACTGAAGTGCCTCGGGCCAAACTATTGGCTGCCATTTACCTTGATAGATGTGCAATTTTGCTTTAGAAGGCTGGCAGCCACAATTGGATTAAAATGTATTTTTCGAATTTGGATTTAGTGAAATCCTTCTGATAAAATAAAAAAAATGACCTCCCAGAAATATTATTTATATATTTTGTTCCTCTTCATTGTGTATTTGCTGGTGCGACTGATACACAAGTGCGATTTATAATCCGAAAAATGTGTGTATTTTAATGATCTATCTCATCTTGATTTAGCATCTACTCTAAAAGTACATCTTGGCATTGAAGGTTAAATTAATTTATTTTTTCCACAAGGGCTTTATTTTAGGTTAGGGTTTAGTATTTTTTATTTTTTTTTTTTGAAATTTTGAGCTCTTGTGGCGAATTAGTGAAGTTGTAGATCAAAGATTTGTGATGCTTGTTGTTTCTAAATTTCCTCGTATCTAAAACTAATTTTTCTATCATTTGTAATCCTATTAATTTTTTTTCTGATTCATTTCGTTTAGTTCGAATGTATTCTAATTAAAATGCAGTTAGATTTTTGTCATGACATGCTTATCTGTAGATTAGGTTTCATCGCATTTGTTTTTTGTTTTATCATTTTTTAAATGAACCTGCAACTTCGATAATATTTTTTCTTTTCTTTTTTGAACTCATCACTACTTAAGATGGAGTGGTGAATGATCTTCGCCAGCCATCTCAGTCCGAGTGGATGTGGCTTGGTGATATTTATGGCACTGACACATAACTCAGTCCGACAATTGGAGATTAAATTGGATGTAAATCTAGCTGTAAGCTTTGATTAACCTAAAAAAAAACTGAACTGTGATTTGCCTTCGAGACATATGCATTGTTGTTTCTCATAGATTTTAGGTATCTGTTATTCTCCTGTGCTAGCACCCTTTTGTCCATTTTAATGGAACTCCAATCCATCGCTTCAATTAGTTTGTGCGATGCCATTGGGCAGTCCAGATGAACCTCATACCAGAAACAGTCTACGGCTTTAGGAAAATTAATGAAGATTAAACCGTGATCGTTTGGCAAGGGCGAATGAGGTGTCAGCGGGGTCGACGTATCAAGGCAATTCAATATGGATCCCGTCGAATCAGAGAGGGAATCCAGAGCCGATCAAATCCAAAAGTCTCCAAACTGCCAAGACCCACTGCTGGCTTTTTTTAAGCACATGCGTTTTGTGTGCAAACACGTCATCCAGTAAGAGCATTTACTTTCATCGGTTTGCTTGAACCGGTTAGTTTTCTGTTTGGCATAACGAGAAAATAAATCTTGGCTTTAGGTCAAATCCAAGGCTTGACCATTAAACCAACACTAAGAGAACCTCTTGTTCTTGACTAATCCCACACAGCTGGTAGGTGCGTGCGTGATGGATATTATGCGGGTGCACTAAAGTGTGTGGGTGTGTGCAGGCATGTGTGTGTGTCTGCCTATGCGACAAAGTAAGAAGTATAGCAGAGGTCCAGATGGGTCCAGATGTGTGGATCTGACGGCCTAGATAATGCCTAAAGATGGCCGCTCCACATTCATAGGGTGCCAAGTGTGAAATATAGTTGGCTAGTGACACTTAAGTGTGTATGTTAGGGTGTGCCTATCTACGTGTACGTATATGTTTATACGCTGACAGCGATTGAACGATTTCTGCCAACCACCCTGGTCAAAATGAATTGGATGTCTAACGGTGTCAATGAGTTAAGTGAGAGCTCCCCTAAAGGGTTAATACCATTCATTTATTTTCTGATCCGCTTATCCTCACAAGGGTTGAAGGGTGCTGGAGCCTATCCCAGCTTACCGTATTTTCACGACTATACAGCGCATCGTATTTTTAGCCGCAGTGTCAGTAACGAGTGCTATTTCTGTATTTTAAACACACAAAGGACGCACCGTTTTTATAGACGCAGCCAGGCATGGCAAAACATGCACCAGCTTACACATGCACGCTACACCCACACGCTAAAAACACGTTTTTAAAAGGTAACGGAAGCAAAACTGAGTTTGGTTTTACTTTATTTAGCCATTTTACAATGTACTCATCACCCACAAATCCATCAAAGTCCTCATTATCTGTGTCCGAATTGAACAATTGTCCAAATGAGTCTTCCAAAACGCTGGGTCCCAACATCTAGCGGCAGGATTTCTTTTGTAAATACAGCCAAAATGACGGTGAGCACCAAATTAGTTTGTCCGCCGTCATACTGTGTGTATTGACAAAAGAACTATATATCCCTGCAGTCACTGTGCACCGGAAATAGAGTCTGGGGCTGCTTGCCGTAGTTGCCAGCGCTATTGCGGTTCGATATTCATCCATATATAATATATATATATAGTTCGCAGTCTAGCTTTGAATGCTCTGTTTACGCCAACATCTAGCGGCAGGATTTCTTTTGTAAATACAGCCGAAATGACGGTGAGCAGCAAATTAGTGTGTTCGCCGTCATACTGGGTGTATTGATAAAAGAACTATACATCCCAGCAGTCACTGCGCAGTACTTTTTCTACGGGAAAAATAGAGTCGGGGGCTGCTTGCTGTAGTTGTGAGAGCTGTAGAGGATGGTGTACCCTATCGACTGATTTATTTTATTTTATCGTGATAAATTTTTTAGTATTGGTCCATATGTAAGGCGCACTGGATTATAAGGCGCCCTGTCTATTTTGTAGAAAATTTAAGACTTTTATGTGCGCCTTATAGTCGTGAAAATACGGTACTTCTGGCACTGAATCGGTGGCCTTCCAATCAGAAGGAGACGGACAACGAAACATGCTCACAGTCACTAAGTCTTTTTTTTCATAAAGTATGACTAATGCATAAACCACTCAACTCTTAAACATAAACCATTATGTTAAAATGGCAAAAAAAATGATATTCTCTATCTTGGGTCACATTGGTTTTCTGCTAAATAACATACACTTGATTTCCATTATTTACCTCTTTAATGTGCATTGTAAAGGGAAACGAGCATCATGTTTGGAAGCAAGCGATTTTCCTTTTACAGGGGAACTCTAGGATAGAAGCGTCAGCAGCACCCAAGGGAGTGGCAAGACAGATTAATGCAGGGGCTTTAATATTTCACATGAAAATGTATTACTGCTCTCTCACTCGGAGAAGTGGGGCTTCCAGCATCAATGTGTTCTGCTGAAGGGGAAGATTTCCCCATCCTAAAGCTCCTGGCTGCACTCTTTGTGACAGTGAGCGGCGGATCAGCTGCAGGGCAAAGCGCTGCATCTGTCCATCCGTCCATCCGTCCCAGTCTCACTAAAAGCTCACGACCTGGCAACCGCCGGCTTCGGGTCACCTTGAACGAGGGCGTACCCACCCGATCTATCTGATCAGGTTAAGGTTAGGGGCCGGATCTTGGAGTAAAGATTTACTATATCATATATTACAGCGTGTTCAGGTCCGCAGCATGTCTGCCGGCAAGTAAATCCACACTAAGAAGATTAGACGAGAGAATGCCTCTCCAGTGTGCGATCAGGCCCACCCGCTCTGACTTGCTAGGCAGCCGGTTAAATAGGCACGATTGTCACATATCTGCCTCATTTAGATACGGTGGCGCCTTGAAATATGAGTTGATTTCCTTCCCTCAGCACGGCAGTAAGTCAAAACTGTGAATGTGAATGTGTTTAATCCGATCTAACCCCCCTTCCTTCAAAGAAAAAAAATCCTGAGAAAATGTATTTATAGCAAGGTTTTTTTTCTAAAGATTATTTCTGTGCCAAAGATTCATACAGACGTATTTTTCAATCTGATTGTTTCATGCCTCGCAGTTAGAAGCTCGAGTGTTCGATCCCCGGTGGGTTTTGACCTTCCTTTGTGGAGTTTGCATGATCTCCTTGTGCCTGTGTGGGTTTTTCATGAATACTTTTGGATTCCTCCCACATCGGAAAAATATCCGTGGTAGATTTTATGTAGATGTAGGTGTGTGTGTGTGCAAATAATTGTCTATAGATGTTCCACGATTGGTTGGTAACCAGTTCAGTGTTGTTAACTGGAGTAGCAGTCACCATTTTATATTTTTATCACAGAACTGTGTGTTTGAGGATTTTGTGAATTCCACGTTTGTAGAAAAGGTTAAATTATTGGCTTCATTTAAAGTGATAGACAGATGGGGTATTTTTATTTCATTAACATTAGGGTTGCCAAAAGTATCAATACTGAAATGTGGTATCAAAATACTCTACTTCAAGGGTGTCAGACTTGGGTTGGTTCGCGGGCCGCTTTAACGTCAACTTGATTTCACGTGGGCCGGACCATTTTAGATATAATATTTCGATTTTTTTTAATAAATGGATTAAAAGAACTGGATTAAAAGCCCTGAATATTCAGTTTTTATAGATCTAAAACAATGTTTTTTTTAGCTTTTTTATATATATTTTTAGATTTAACAAAATGATTTTTGAACTTAAAAACACAGAAAAAAATGATTTAAAAATTACAATTATTGATTTAAAAGGGGGGAAATCAGGAAATGTTATATATAGCTATTCTCTTCATTTTAATTTGATCCTAAAACAGAAAGTCGGCACTCATGATTTACTTTCCCGGGCCACACAAAATAATGCGGCGGGCCAGATTTGGCCCCCGGGCCGCCACTTTGACACATGTGCTCTACTTTATTGCTGTGTAAAAATGTATTTGTTGTTTACGATTGTGACAACCGTAATGACGACAATAGCCCAAAGAAAGTGCAGACAAATTATTAAAAAGTGAGACTTTTATTCTGTAGAAAAGAATATTGTAAAAATATGATGGAACTTGCGCATTGAACTCTCTCACAATCTAGAATTACAGAGATTTTATATCAAGATGTGGAATTTTGGGAGTCAAGACCAAGATCGAGTTAAAATTTCTTTCACACTCCAGACAGGTTTAGGGATTTCACTCTCGACTAGACAATGTACTGTCATGTAGTGAGATAAAGTTTGCAACTACAACACATTTGTGGAATTCCAAATTGTCCAACCCCCGGCACATCAAAAGTCTAAGGTGTCTGTGATGTCTAATTTTTGCGAGCCTAGCGCCACGGGCCATCTTTGATGAAAACGAAAGCACTCGCTGAAGGTAAAAAGAAGCATGACTGACCTCTTTGAATTCTCAATAAGCGAGTACCATCTCCACCTGTGCCGTAAAGGCTTTAGCTTTGCTTTCCTGCTAACTCAGCACGGCTGCCACGGGAAGTAAATCACCCATGGCACATTTACATTTCGGGTCACGCTTCTTAAACCAGCATATGAATTATGAAGCCATGAGACTCAATTGACTTCAAATGCAAAATTGAGTATGATCAGTGATTCATTTCAGGATTCCAAGTGGTTTTTCTTTTTCCCTGTTGTAATTGTTGTAATATTACCCATTACAGAGCACGTATTTAACTCATTAGCTGCTACTGACTGCGCTAGAAATTCAATCCATTTTGACTGGGAAGGGGGGATAAATGAATGTGTCCAGTCAATAGCATTTCAAGAGTTAACTAAATATATTCCCTAATTTGAATCGAATGATCTTTAGGATGTTGTGTGTGAGGTTTGCTAATTAGAATTTTTTTTCTGAAGAGAAGCAAACCAATTTAGGTGCAAAGTGATATTTTTTTGAGCTTGTGTGTTAATAGTACTAAAATTAGACGGATTTCACGGAGGGGAGGGAGAGGGGGGGGGGGATTCTGCACGGCAACGCGCTTGTAACATAACATAAACAGATTTAAATGAACTTGGATTACGATGCAGACACTCAAAAATAAGTTTAATCTAACCTTGCACTAAACTTAATTCTAATTTTGTTTTACATTTTCATACCTTTCTTTTCCCGGGTCTGTTCTATTTGCCCCGCCTCCACCCTGACTTTCAGATGCAACCTATAGAGGGTTGTTTGCTTTTGTATTCCCTTCAAAATATTCCCAAAATGATGCACACAAATGTCCTCACAATAGGATAACGCACCACCACTTGCCAACGACAAGTAGTATATACTAGTATATTTCATTCCAACTCAACAATAATAATAATAACCGGACATCGGCTTTGTCATCATCATTGACTCGACAAAAAGCCTAATTGTCAAAATACCCAGAAACTGCGAATGACGAAATTGGTAGTGCTTCTCCATAAGGTGCGTTTTCCCGGCAAAAGACCCAAATACGTGATAATTTCGGACTCGTAATTTGGAATTCTGCATCGCATCACCCCCCGAGCGGATCACTTACCTCTCACTGTCTTTCACTTACCTCCAGTCAGCCAGTAGGAGGCAGATCACCGCCTAACATCTATTCATTTTACTTCCCCCCCGAAGTTATTACGCAGAAACGATTGCATACCTGTCAACCTGGGCCAATTCCTCCCCGTATTAATGTTTGGAATTCCCCGTATTAAGCAATAGAAAACCGTACAAATGCAACGCGGCACATATTTACTCACATAGGGTGCACGTAAAAGTGTTATGGTCGCGCCGCGTTGTCGTGACGCGACCGTGAATGTATTCGGACCCAAGCGCTATGACTCATAGCTGCTTAAATAACGAAACAGGAAATGATATTTCCTGTTTCGTGTGAAAGGGGAATGCGTGTGCGCATATCATGCTTAAAGCATGACAATATTAGCAGTTGACAATGACGTTTTCGTCTGCTACCAGTGACCGAGACGATCCGGATTTGAGCCGAAATGCGTAAAACGAGATCCGTTTTACAAAAAAAGGACTTAAAAAAAATCCCGTACAAAAGTTGTTATACGGCGTACACAATTTGAAATGATCAAAAAACGTATAAAATACGGGAAAAACGTATACGTTGACAGGTATGCGATTGTGTGTCGTGTTACTGCAAGTTTAGAGTCCTGATACCTTTTGCAAGTGTAATCAGTTAATTAAAGTCAGGTGCTACTTATTTTAGAAGACACCTGATTGGTTAAAATGTCGGCACTGGATCGGTTGGAACAAAGACCAGAACCCACTGCGGCCCTCGGCGGAATCGGTTTTACACATGTGGACTAACAGGAAAAAAAACACTGAAAAAATGCAACGCTCCGCCCAGTGCTCGTAGACATTACACGAGGGAGTTGCGACCAGAAAGACAGTGCCCATGATGTTCTTATGAGCAGCCTATCGCGTCCGCTGTATGCTCGTATATCAAAATTTGTCTCGTATCTCAAGATAAATATTTCCCCAAAATTTTACTCTTATCTCAAATTGCTCGTATGTCAAGGTACGACTGTATACCAACTACCGCAGGGGTCGGGAACCTTTTTGACAGAGAGCCATAAACCATGAATATTTTCTAATGTTATTTCTTGACAGCCATTCTCGGAATTGAAAAGTAAAAATATATGAAAGTGTCATTTTTATTTTTCTGTCATTTCATCACTTTTAACGTACAAATAGTCTGATTTCTTTTGACAACATTGTTGTCAATGATATCATGCATGCAGAAGAGTCATAAAAAACAAAATTATGATTCAAATAGGGGTACAGGTAGTGTCGACGCCGCAGTGTTAGTGCGTTTGGGACTCAGTTCTCTCACCAATGATTTCCATATTTTACCTCACAGGTTAGTGGCGAGCCACATGTACCCATGGAAACAGCCACATATGGCTCCCGAGCCATAGGTTCCCTACCCCTGAACTACCGCATGTCTATTTCCACTAATTCCTCTTCCATTTTTGGAAGAAAAAAAATCTCATGAGAACCTATCAGTCCCAGCAACCCCAAATGTGACACAAGATTCCTACCCAGTTGGGAATTCACAGTTAACTGCTCTTTGTGCTCGGTCAGACCTGGAGGCTGTGTTTGGGGGCCGATCCCCCCTCTCCACCTCCTACTCCCCAGACCCTCCTCTGCATTGTGGCCGCTTTCTCTTCCGCAGTCAGCAGCTTGTGCTTGCCGGTGTTGACTCGATGCATATGATTAAAGATTCTCCAGCTTGAACTTGGCTCGAGGCTTCTTGGTGGAATATGGCCCCCGCCACCAGACCCCCCCCGCCTCTTCTTCATCTCACATGGCCCCAAAGCACACACGTGCACAGGCGAGCACACGAGAAGTAAGACACGCGCTCCATGCCATTACGCACAGCGAATTGGCTCCATCCACCCCCTCCTCGTTCATCTCCTCCGAGGTGGCTCGCGCCTTTGCAAGCCAAACAATGTACTAATATGACGACAACTCCCTCCCACCCGCTTTTTCTCGTTTCCCCCCTCGCCACCTTGCATATCTCTTCATCCCCTAAAACACTCAGGGCAATTATGTACGATGGCAAAGCGAAACAGCGGGTCTGACACATGTCATTATTGAACCTTTTGCCGTAACGGCCGAGTTAATGAGCCTAATGAAAAGCTAATGAAGATCATTTTTGAAGCAGAGTAGAACCTAAGTGCCAGGTGAAATTGTCATTTAAGTGGGTGGCTTTTTAGACCCCCGCTGGTTCTCATGAAAGGGAATGCTAATTGCAATGCCGCCTTTATGACATGCATTTCAAGGCCGTGTTATTATAGAGAAATACATGTGAAATGATGATCATTCAACATACTATGTTGTTTGGAGGTATTTGTTTTTTTTCAAGAGTATCAAAATCAAGTATTAAATTTTTGTATTGATTAGAGTGGAATATATCTATCTATTTATCTATATATATATGTCAAATGAAATAGAATTTGGTGATGCCTTGGCATGAGTTTGATTAGTTCTAATCTGAAGAGCATCAAAATTAATTGATTTAAGATTAATAATCAGTTTTTCCATTTTTTAAGTGTTTAATCAGTAAAGTTTTAAGTAAAACAAATAATTTAAATTAGAAAATATGTATATACATATATATATATATATTTATATACATATATATATATATATATATATATATATATATTTATATATATACATGTGTATATATATTTATATATGTATATATGTATATGTATATATATATGTATATATGTGTATATGTATATATATATATATGTATATGTGTATATATATGTATATGTGTATATATATGTATATGTATATATATATGTATATGTATATATATATGTATATATATATATGTATATGTATATATATATGTATATGTATATATATATGTATATGTATATATATATGTATATGTATATATATATGTATATGTATATATATGTGTATATATGTGTATATATGTGTATATATGTGTGTATATGTGTGTATATATGTGTGTATATATGTGTGTATATATGTGTGTATATATGTGTGTATATATGTGTGTATATATGTGTGTATATATGTGTGTATATATGTGTGTATATGTGTGTATATGTGTGTATATATGTGTGTATATATGTGTGTATATATGTGTGTATATATGTGTGTATATGTGTATATGTGTGTGTATATGTGTGTATATGTGTATATATGTATATATGTGTGTATATATATATACAAATAATTTAAATTATTTGTTTTACTTAAAACTTTACTGATTAAACATTTAAAAATGGAAAAACTGATTTTTAATCTTAAATCAATTAAATTGGATGTTCTTCACATTAGAACTAATCAAACTCAAATGTCAATGCATCACCAAATTCAATTTCATTTGACATCTAGATTCAATCCAAAAACGTGAAAAAGATAAAAAAAAATGGAATAAGGGAGAAAATGAAAAAAAAAAACATCTAATTTTGTTAAAAATCCAACCAAGAAAACACCTTCAAAAGGACTCCCGTTGCTGTAACTTGCTCAATTTCTTATAGTCATCATTTCTTGCCCTGAATTGTTTTCTCTTTTTTAATTGAGTGGAAAGAAAGCATAGCCCACCAAGTACAGTGTCATAGAGTAGCTTTGATAAGTATGAGTGGTGGCGAAAACTTGGAAACGTAAAGGCACGGTACAAAAGCGGGGACTGTAAGGGATTGTCGTGTGATTCTTGGTTACATGCTTTCACTTGCTGGAGCTCGTTTTTAAAAGGCCAATTACTCTGTAACAGTCCTGCACTGACTTGGTGATTTCTCACTGGGCCGAGCAGAGCGCGCCCACGGACAACCCAGTCATTATTGTGCTGGAGTCCAGCCGGTCGAGGCGCACATACTCATAGAATTGCACTTCATGACTGTGTGGCTGACAAGACACTATTATTAGATTGGTCTCATTTCTTGTGTAAAGTGCACATTTCTGGGGTTGATGAAAAATCTATTGCATTACACTGGGCTATATTGAACACACTGACTGCAGGTTGATGTCAATAGGAATCCAAATCCATTTGGACTAGAAGAAAAGGAAAAACCAAATGTTCTCTTTATGAATTAGCTTTCATTTTATAATTATTTTAAATAAAAAAAATATTTTTTTTTAGATCAGAAATATTTGATATACAAAAACGTATACTTTGCCAGCCACGCAAAATGTGACACAATTAATCTCGGACATGTTTGAATGATTTTTTTTTTCATAGTAAATGTTTTAATCTTTTTTTCAGGTTGCTTTTTCGACCATTTTTTTTTTAATTTTCTATTTTTTTTTAATTTTGTTTAAAATAGGATCAGGTTGCTTTTTCGACCGATTTTTTTTATTTTCTATTTTTATTTTTATTTTTTTTTAAAGGTTAAAATAGGATCAGGTTGCTTTTTTGACCGATTTTTTTATTTTTATTTTATTTATTTATTTTTATTTTTTTATTTTATTTTTTTTTTTAAATAGGATTTTGTTTTTGTGCTAAATTTCCGAAAATGTATCAGTTTCGAACAGTGATTTTTAAAAATAATATTCATTTATTTTGCTTAGTTTATTTTCCAGTTTTTTTGGCTATTTGCCAGTAAGGTAAATCCCTATATCACTGTTTTATTTCCAAATGTCAGAAGCCTTTTCAAGAGCTTTTGCATGCGGTCTACTTCCTCCCTGACCCACACATATGCGCTGACTCCACCGGGCCCGACCTGAGTAGCGAGACAAGCCGTCAAGTTGTCAGTCAAATGAAAAATGGCCACGTCAATACGTCATAAAGTAAGCCGACGAAGGTCCGCCTGCTCAGACGTGCACATATATTCCTGCAGACGTGTTTACTCAGCATACAATGTCTCGCTAAGTGTGCAAAGCCATGTGATTAATACCAATTGACAGGACGAATTGGGGAAAAAAAGAGATTACTTTGCTGCAGGAGTGTCGAAATTCTTTTTCACGTGCCTCCTTCAGTATTTGTTCCCATCGGGAGGCCATTATTTCTGTCGACTAGAGCTTCGATGATTATTTGACTAATTGGTTAGCACATGAATCAGTAACTGTTTGAAAAGTTGGTCATTTTTTGAGGCATTTTTTGGTACTCGGACGTTTTGTCGAAAGACGTTTGGTCGACCGGACGTTTGGTCCCCGGACGTTTGGTCGACCAGACCCAGGTCGCCGGGTTGTTACTGTTGAAACCAGCTCTCA
The DNA here is from genome assembly GCF_051989625.1 of Stigmatopora argus. NCBI lineage: Eukaryota > Metazoa > Chordata > Actinopteri > Syngnathiformes > Syngnathidae > Stigmatopora > Stigmatopora argus. Next base: position 5,253,832 of record NC_135404.1, read on the forward strand.
AAATTATAATCATGAGAGAGTGAGTTTAATATCTAAATATCTAATATCAAAATATCAACAGTAAACTCTCTGTCATAATTTGACAGCGAGCGAACCCGGCGACCAAACGTCCGTTCTACCAAATGTCCGTTGTACCAAACTTCCGTTGTACCAAACGTCCGTTGAACCAAACGTCCGTTCTACCAAACGTCCGTTCGACCAAACGTCCGTTCGACCAAACGTCCGTTCGACCAAACGTCCGTTCGACCAAACGTCCGTTCGACCAAACGTCCGTTCGACCAAACGTCCGTTCGACCAAACGTCCGTTCGACCAAACGTCCGTTCGACCAAACGTCCGTTCGACCAAACGTCCGGTCGACCAAACGTCTTTCGACCAAACGTCCGGTCACGCATTTTTTTACTTAAAAATTTCTCAAATTATTGTTGACGTCCCTAATAAATATTTATTTATAAATAGTTCATTTATATTATTAAATTTTTGAATATGACAAAAATGTTGTATTTTAGTTTTTAATAAAAAGAAAACTAGACGGCTACTTGTTTTTGGCAAAAAACAAAAAAACAAAGAGAGGCATACGATTTATGTTTGCCGCCCACACGAAAGGACTTGGCCTTGAGTCTGACATCTGTGGTATTCCGCAAAGATAGTCTAAAGAAATAAAGTAAATAAAGGTAAAATGGCAACAGTGAGACCAAAATTGTTAGTTCACCACTCAGTCAGGAACCGTCATTAAAGTGCTGATTATTAACTAAAAATGAAACAATTGGCAGTATTCCTCTAAAGTGAAACAAAATTTTCTTTTGTGGTCACAGGAAATGATGTGGGGGTGTTATACCTGGCCCCAAAGCTCTGGGAAAAACAACAACATATTGTAAAATAGAAATGGTCACAAAGAACCAGTTCCGTCATGAAGTTGCTGATTTAAAAGTACAGTAATATACTGGCAGATGTGGATTTCAAGATTTTTTTTATGTGTAAATACATCACACATTTGCTTTGGGAGGCGTGGTGTATCTTATGAAATAGGCGTTGTGGCATGTTGCCGTGCTGGGAAGACAGATTTTCCTCCACCTCCACCCGATTGCAGCCGTCATCTGCTCCCAACTGAAATGGAGGCTGCTCGGCGTGGGTCGCCAAGTAGGAGGTGAAACGGGCTGTCGTTTGCAAACGTATGTCTTGAAACATTTATACGCCACCATTAGGGGCCCATCAGGTGGTGCGCTTAAAGTGGGTGGCATCAGAGGAAGGTTTCACGCCGTTCATCTTTTGCTCACGGCGGATTAGAGCAGGGGTGTGTAAACTTCCACTTCCAAGAAAAATCTGCAGATCGTGTTGTTTGCTTTGTCGTTAGCACATTCCCTGCCATTGACAAAGATGGACATGTGATTCATTTAAGATGCTGCTACTGGCTGAGGGGTCTCATTTAAGTGCCATTGATGCCAATAGATGTCCAAACCATTTGGAGTGGGATGGATGGATTAACAGACATTAATTTTTTTGTAGATGGTTAATTTGATTAATCGATCATGGGGGGACGGGGGGTTGGTAACAGTTTTTTGGGGGCCGTTTTCTATCGACAGTCTCCTAAAATCCTAAAAAGGTTCAACTACAGACGCTCCCCTACTTACGAACGAGTTAGGTTCCGAGCGATTGTTCATAAGTTGAATTTGTGCTGTATTTTGTATTATAATTTATGTTTAAGGCCTGTATAAGTATATTGAAGGTTTATATAAGTGGATTTGTATGTTTAAGGCTTGTATAAGTAACACACATTGGTTTGTACTGAAAAAAACATTTAATAAAATGGAGAGAATATGTACAGTACTGTATAGAGAGAGAGAGAGAGAGAGAGAGAGAGAGAGAGAGAGAGATTTATGTATTAGAAACTGGCCGAAAGAAGCGATCTAACGACGATTGCAGTTTTCTTTTTTTCATCATAAATGATGCGGTAGCACTGTATGGCATCATTCAATTGATTTGCAAACTTTGTGCAACGTTCAATATTTGGGTCCTGCTGCTTGATCTTTCTGTTTATAAATGGTACTGACGGTCGAACGATTCAAGTTGTATGCCCGTGCAACGCTCACCACTCGCGCATCAAGCTTCATTATTATTGCCACTCGTTTCAAATTAAATGGCTTGCCTCTTCCTTGCACCTCCCTCACTAGAAGCCTTTCGCTTTTCACCAACCATATTGAATAATGGCTGCACGAGATATTTCATGATAAAAATGAAAAAGGTTCTTTGCGCACTGGAGATAAGTCACGCACTTACGCAACTCACGCAATTTATGCAACTTTCGCAACTTACGGACTGCAACGAACTGGGCAGAGGAAGGTGGATGCTGGGTGAGCTGAGCGCTCACAGCGCCAGGCGTCGGTATTAGCGGCGGAAAGAAGCACTACTCGTAAAAAGGCACGCAATACAAAATCGAACTTACGAACATTTTTCGACATAAACGCAATTTGCAGACATGTTCGTATGTACTGTTGTTCGTAAGTCGAATGTTCGTAAGTAGGGGAGCGTCTGTATAAAAATAAATGAATTCATTGTCGTTGCTGCTTATCCTCACTAAGGTCCCGGGGTTGCTGGAGCCTATCCCAGCCAACTATGGGCACAAGGGGACACCCTGGATTGGTGGCCAGCCAATCGCAGGGCACATGAAGACGAACAATGCTCACACTCATACCGAGGGGCAATTTAGAGTATTCAATTAGCCTACCATTCATGTTTTTGGGAAACCGGACGACCCGGAGAAAACCCGGTGGGATTGAACCCTTGATCTCAACTGTGAGGCGGACGTCCTAACCACTGTTTAACCTTTAATAATGCTATTTCATAAGAATTTTTGTTTATTTTGGCAAAGCCATTAAAATGTTTTATGTTTTTGTGAGCCCTCACATTTTAAATGAATTAGAGCAAGGGTGTCAGACTCAGTTTGGTTCGCGGACCGCTTTAACGTCAACTTGATATCACGTGGGCCGGACCATTTTAGATATAATATTTAGATTTTTTTAATAAATGGATTAAAAGAACTGGATTAAAAGCCCTGAATATTCAGTTTTTATAGATCTAAAACAATGTTTATTTTAACCTTTTTTTAAATATATTTTTAGATTTTATTTATATTTAGATTTTCATTTTTGGGTTGATTACTTTTACTTATGTAATATTTTGAAGTAACACCAGTCTTAAGTGAAATTTTTGCCTAGTCTACCCACTGCTGGATGTAATGTTGCCCACAACTCAAAATGAGTTCTGAAACCCCTCACCCATAAAAAGATGTAATATGCATGATGGCGCTACTAAATTGAAAGGCACATTTTTCTAGTCTTGCCATCAAGGCGCTCATTTAAAAACATGCTCTTCATCTCCAGAAATGAGAACGTCAGACTGAGACAAATGAGCGGCGACAAAGGACGATTACCAGCCCGCTGCCGTATAACCGCGTTAAAAATGAGAACTGGTTTTAATTGAGAGATGGCGAAAACTAATGCGGGGGAAATTCATCCATCACCGTTGGAAGATATCGAAAAATCCAAAGCCTTGGAGGTGATATGCCAGAAGCTAAGTGGCCATGCACGAGCAAATTAAGATGTGGTCGGCCGTGGAAATGAGATATAATTGATAGGATTTACAGGGCCGCTCCCCGCGGGGTGCAATCGCACCTATGACACGTGTAATGCAATGATGCAGAAGCCGAAAACCAGAGAGTTGTCAAGCGCTTGATCATGCAATGCTGAGAAATGACTGTCTGTGTAGAAGAAGCATGGAAAATAAATCTGTTTTTCGGCCGAACGGGCTGGATTTCAAAATTGATGCTCACCACAGTTTGGAGAAATAACCGCTGAATATTTACTTTTACCTTTGTAGATGCCACTGCCAATTAAAACGTATACAGACGCTCCCCTACTTACGAACGAGTTAGGTTCTGAGCGATTGTTCATAAGTTGAATTTGTTTGTAAGTTGATTCAGTGCTATATTTTGTATTATAATTTATGTTTAAGGCCTATATAGGTATATTGAAGGTTTATATAAGTGCATTTGTATGTTTAAGGCTTGTATAAGTAACACGCATTGGTTTGTACTGAAAAAAACATTTAATAAAATGGAGAGAATATGAGAGAATATATGAATAAGAGAGAGATTTATGTATTAGAAAGTGGCCGAAAGAAGCGATGTAACGACGATTGCACAGTTTTCTTCTTTTTTTTCATCATAAATGATGCGATAGCACTGTATGGCATCATTCAATTGATTTGCAAACTTTGTGCAACGTTCAATATTTGGGTCCTGCTGCTCGATCTTTCTGTTTATAAATGGTACTGACGGTCGAACGATTCAAGTTGTTATATGTGCAACGCTCACCACTCTCACGCGCATCAAGCTTCGTTATTATTGCCACTCGTTTCAAATGAAATGGCTTGCCTCTTCCTTGCAACTCCCTCAATAGAAGCCTTTCACTTTTTACCAACCATATTCAATAATGGATGCACGAGATATTTAATGATACAAATGAAAAAGGTTCTTTGCGCACTGGAGATACGTCACGCACTTCCGCATTGCAACAAACAAGGTAGATGCTGGGTGAGCTGAGCCCTCACAGCGCCAGGCGTTGGTATTAGCGGCGGAAAGAAGCACTACTCGGAAAAAAATACAAAATTGGACTTACGAACATTTTTCGACTTAAACGCAATTTGCAGACATGTTCGTATGTACCAATGTTCGTAAGTAGGGGAGAGTCTGTATCGTTGTCAATAACGATGAGAAATGCTGACTTCATGCCAGTATACAAATGTATATTTGATGTCTATCCCTGCCAATGAATTATGTAGTTGAGTATGAAGTTTCCAATTTGAGCCCCAACCAATAGTGTTTGCTTTACAATTGCATGTAACATAATACTTGGCAAACCTTTATGAATGGTGCAATGAGAGAATAAACCATTTAGCCAAGGACTGGGAGGGGCATGTATTTGTTTTAAAAATCATCGCAATCAAGAGTGCATATTTTCATTGGCTGACATTGATGGTAATGTTCCTCTAAGTCACCTGTGTCAAAGTGGCGGCCCGGGGGCCAAATCTGGCCCGCCGCATCATTTTGTGTGGCCCGGGAAAGTAAATCATGAGTGCCGACTTTCTGTTTTAGGATCAAATTAAAAGGGAGAGTATAGATTTATATTAAATTTCCTGATTTTCTCACTTTTAAATCAATAATTGTATTTTTTTAATCATTTTTTCATTGTTTTTAGTTCAAAAATCATTTTGTAAAATCTAAAAATATAAAAAAGGTAAAATTGTTTTAGATCTATGAAAAACTGAATATTCAGGGCTTTCAATCCAGTTCTTTTAATCCATTTATTAAAAAAAATCTAAATATTATATCTAAAACGTGAAATCAAGTTGACGTTAAACAACCCGAGTCTGACACCCTTGCTCTAAATTGTTCCTAGATATGAGTGGGCGCATGGATGGTTGTTCGTCTCATTGTGCTTTGTGATTGGCTGGCAACCATTTCAGGGTGATCTTGCCTACTTCTCATAATTGGCTGGCTCTTGTGAGGATAGGCTGTACGGAAAATTAATAAATCGGATTTCTGGATTATGGCACGTTTTAAGCAATTTACTTTCAGGAATAAACATGAAAGTCGACGCACAGAATTGATAAAACACTCTTTTTCTTCCCTGCAATATACGCTGCTTTTGTGAGCGAATATGGACATATTTTATCAGTTGAGAAATTTGCTCTTTTGTTGACAAAATATGTTGACTGCCGAGTGTCGGATTGAATTGGGAAGCTTTTAATCTTTCGGCACCGCGACAGAGCAGCACTCTGAAATAATAGTGATCGCGCTATAATGAAAATTTGCACAGGCTGACGTATGAGTGGGACCTTGAGCGTCCCGATACGATTCTATGCCGAGGCAAAGAAAAATACCTCCTGCATTTTTTATTGCTGTAGATGGCTCCGACTGTTTGTGAATAGATTCTTATAATGCCAAAGGGAACTTGGCATCTCCTCAGTTAGTAGTGCTGTTGACATTTAAATATGTCAACAGTACGCTGGTATTTTTGTATTGGAAAGAAATTTCAGAAGCGGCGGAATGGAAATTGTTTTATTTCTGGTTGATGACAGATGTACCCTTAGCCAGGATTGGATCGGAGTTCGCTTGGTGTTCATTGATGCCCAATTTATTTGGAGTGTACATCAAACTAATTCTAAAATGAATAAAACAAAGAATGACAAATGCCAGTCAAAATGGACAAGGCATCTGTCACTGTCAATGGGGGTGAACTTAACAACACTTAAATTAAAACTAAACATTATAAAACCTAAATGTTTTTTTCAAAAATGAGGTTGCTAAAAGACTAAACTCATTGATCAAATTTAAATTAAATTGCTAGAAAAATCTATTTTGATAAAATATTTCAAACTGAATTAAAAATATATTACAAAAACAAATTAAAGCTACACTACTTTGTTCATTTCATTGTGCAAAAAGCATTCAAAACTAACATGTTATGTTTGTAGCCAAATTATAACAAAAGTGAAAAAATGTTACAAACAAAATGAATGTGGGAATCTAAAACAAAAGTCAAAATGGAATAAAACCTCACTCCACAGAAAACCTCAAAATGAATGCACCTCCCGACTAAATACAGGAAAATACGGTACACGGTCGATTGGTCGCCGATCTGTTTGTCGCCGATCTTTTGGTTGCCGGTCTTTTGGTCGCCTAGAAGGTTATTGATAATTACCATTTAAATCGTTGCTAAAATTCCCTAAATACAAACTGTGAATTACTATTTAGTCATACTTAATGCCCTATTAATTATTAGGCTAAAGAAAAGCTCCAAATTTCCCGGACTTTTATTTTTTGTTTGTTGGAGAACTTGTTAAGACCCTGACTGACGTCCCTTCCTAAGGAGACAACTCATGTACATACATACTCTTATACACTCACATGTCGGCTCAGTGAAACTGCTCATGGCCATTGTTGGCTTTTATTGATGCGTAGACAGTGTTGTTTTACCTTGTTTTGTCGCCGGTCTTTTGGTCGTCGGTCTTTTGGTCGCCGGTCTTTTGGTCGCCCCGACCGTGTAACCCTAACCCTTACTGCGATCAAAAGACCGGCAACCAAAAGACCGGCGACCAATCGACCGCACACGGGAAAATACTAATCTATCAAATGTTACCACAGATCATATTTCATTTTTTTTAATAGCTTTTATTGGATTGGATTGGATAACTTTATTCATCCCGTATTCGGGAAATTTCGTTGTCACTGTAGCAAGAGGGTGAGGATGCAGAAATAGGAAAGGCATTTTAGACATAAATAGATAGGTAATAAGTAAGTTAATAAATAAATACATGAATAAATCTCATAGTAGTTCAGGATACGTTGTCATTTTCTCCAGCCTCACCCAATTTTCCCCCACTCGAAAAAACATACATTTATCTTTAAAATTTCTGAGCACTCGGATGCATTTACAGCAGGTGTTGGTTGAGAACAGCTCTAGCAGTTGTAGATCTATCACCCTGTCACCCAGCTGACTAATGTGCAATGAAGTCTGTGCAGCTTTGCTCCTAATTGGGTGCCAGTTTAGTTGGGACTTTGCTTGAAGCCTCAAAGCTTTTATGTCACCTTCATTGATTAGCGGCAAAGGTACTCGCAAAGCATTCTTTTCCCCGCCAGAGCCTGCAACAAGAAATGGAAGAAGGGGAAAAACTGGCTAAATATAAACAGAGGAATCGGTGATGTGTTGCTTAGCGATAGTTGTTATAAATATGATCGTGTGACCTTTCGAAAAGGTGATCGCTAACAATCTGCTCAAGAAGAGACGTTGAGCGATTGCCATGTTGGCTGTTTTTGAACGCTTGGGATTAATCGGTTTTGACCTTTACTCCTCAAGCAGGCCACGCTTTTTATGTTAACCCTTGAAATTGGAAATTGGTTTTGCATTGATATCCTTTTAGTTCACCTTATTGCACTATTTAAACACATTATATGTAAAGACAGACTTACTTTTCACACCCTCATTGTATGCCATGGAATTAGTCTTTTATTTCCCCCTGGTATTTTAGTTAATTAACTGTTTCAGTGCCACTTTAGGCAATTATTTGGTGTCCAATCATCTTTTTGCTGGGAGTTTGTCATTACTAGACATCCAAACCATTTGAAGTGGAAGTGACCGTGTGCGGACAATTGGTCGCGGTCTTTTGGTCGCCGGTCTTTTGGTCGCCGGTCTTTTGGTCGCCGGTCTTTTGGTCGCGGTCTTTTGGTTGCCCCGACCGCGACAACGGACGACCAAAAAACCGGCGACCAAAAGACCGCCGACCAAAAGGCCCGCGACCAAAGGACCGACGACCAAAAGACCCGCGACAAAACATGGTAAAACAACATGGTGTACGCATCAATAAAAGCCAACAATGGCCATGAGCAGTTTCACTGAGCCGACGTGTGAGTGTATAAGAGTTTGTAAGTACATGCGTTGTCCCTTTAAGAAGCTACGTCAGTCAGGGTCTTAACAAGTTCTCCAACAAAACCAATAACAGTCCGGGAAATTTGGAGCTTTTCTTTAGCCTAATAATTAATAGTAGGACTAAAAGTAGGACTAAATAGTAATTCGCAGTTTGTATTTAGGGAATTTGAGCAACAATTTAAATGGTAATTATCACTTACCTTCAGGGCGACCAAAAGACTGGCGACCAAAAGATCGGCGACCAAAAGATCGGCGACCAAAAGATCGGCGACCAAAAGATTGGCGACCAAAAGATCGGCGACCAAAAGACCGGTGACCAATCGACCGTGTACCGGAAGTGACAATGATTCAATGGGAAATTAAATTAATCGGGATTCATGGAGAATGAGAACTTGTTAAAACAAACTACCAGTATGACCACAATTCTCAAATGCAATTTACAATTTTAAATCCTTAAAGTCTAATTCATCATCATATCTAAAACATTTTCAAAGTCTGATTCATCATCATCAGATTCAACAAACAATTGATTCCATTCTTCTTGAGGTTTTTTTCCAAGTGTGAGCACCGGCCAATAGAACGGGCTCTCGCGTTATATCTGACGTACAAAGACAGGTTTTACATCACTGGTGGAGTGTTTCATCGAGATTTGTGTATAACGCGCATCCGAACTTTGCTTCAGTTTTTTTTGGTACAAAATTTTGCTCGTCATACTCGAATAAATACGGTAGTGTGTTGCAAATTCTGACAGATTGATCTGTTGGAATAGTCCTGATTTGTTAGCTCCTGATTTAACTTATTCAACAAACTGCAGCATTGTTAGATACATTGGACTTGTTGGAAAGAGAAACTTTTGTCTTAAGTTTTACAAATAGTACTGAACTTCAAGGCCAGAAAGAAGAAACCCAAATACTCATTCGTCAATTTGAAAGTGGCTCCATGCTAATGGTACGCTAATACTGCAATTTGTTTCTCGATTTGTGATCAATGTGCGCAATTAAGGCTGCTTATTCTGTGGTTTAGCGCATTAATGAATGCTGGATGCGGGAACCGCAACAAATGCGGGTGAACGGAGGGGGAAAAAAACACATTTCAGCCTGACACTGACTGATTGTGCTTCCTTCTGCTGTCCTGGTGATAGATGGCTAGCATCACAAACTGTGACTAAATGAAAATCGCATGGGTGGAAGATTTTGTAAAAAAAAATGGAATTGATGAAAGAATTAAAGCAGCATGACGTCCCATCCAGAGGGGCGACGCACAGTTAAATGAGCGTTTCGCTCACTTTCATAAAAACCTACACGTATGGATATTCTTATGAAAACCTTTGACTATTTCGCAATGGGCTAGAAAGAGTAGTCATTACACACTGTGTCCTCAGCAAAAACTGTAATTTCACTGATTTGAGACTAAAACCAGATTTTCCTAATGAATGTCGTCACGAGCCTGAGTGATTTTGAACTTTGCCAGCTCTGGATTGGATGCCTCTATTACCGCCAATGGCATGGAAATGTCTTCACAGTCTATTGCAAGGGTGTCAAACTCGGGTTGGTTCGCGGGCCGCAATAACGTCAACTCATGTGGGCCGGACCATTTTAGATATAATATTTAGATTTTTTTTAAATTGGATTATAATAACTGGATCAGAATCCCTAAATATTCAGTATTTTTATTCATATAAATATTTTTTTCTTAGTAAGGGAAAACATCTAATAATCATTTGTTTTTCATTTCAAATGGAAACATTTTTTTTAAATTATATTCAATATTAAAGTGGAAAACCGAAAATATTTTCATATATTTATTTTTAGATTTTACAAAATGCTTTTTCACCTAAAAACACCAAAACAAAAAAAATGGATAAAAATTGCAATTATTGATTTAAAAAGGGGAAAATCAGGAAATATAATATACATCTATAATCTTCATTTGAATTTGATCCTAAAACAGAAAGTTGGCACTCATGATTTACTTACTCGGGCCGCACAAAATGATGCAGCGGGCCAGATTTGGCCCCCGGGCCGCCACTTTGACACCTGTGGTCTATTGTTTGTGAAGTAACACTTTTTTAAAGGAATGATTAATTTTCTATGCAATATTCTATGCTGTAGGGTACACGTACATCTATGTAAATACATCTGCTGTATATAATCATCAGTTTTATCAATATATTATCTATCGTCATTATCACCATAAATTGACCTGAGCTGTTCCTGCAATGCAATGCGGCGTTTAGTGTGAACAAACAGTAAGCCGACTTAAAAAAAGGCATCGCCCTTCCAGTTGATTTAGGCGGCAGTCGAGCACGCTTAATTTTGAAACTCAACTAGAATGACAGAATGACAAGTATGACACAATTTGAATGTTCTCTATCAAACTAATATTTCATCAGATGACATGAGCAATGACGAAGGAACACGTCATCTTGAAAGCTCCCATGAAGCTATTAACTTTTAACACACGAATTAAAGGCGACTTTCTGGACGTCGCTGCCGTGCGGTTTCAATTCTGGATGGAAAATTGGCCACGGCGGAAGACGACCCGCCGTGAACGGATAACAATTTGATGGTGTCGACCGAGAGCTTCATGGCCATTACACGAGAGGCTATTGCTTAAATGCAGTTCAGCCGAGATCCTTTTTGCCGTTTTAACCTCGTGCCGACACGAATGAAATTGACGTTCCTCAAGTGCCACTGCTATCAAGCCATTGCCCATAACAAGGTGGATGCTTTAATCCACATTGCTTTCTTTGTTTTTGATGGATCTATTGTATGAGGAAAAATAATCAATATCCGTAAATATTTTTTTTGTAGTAGGAGTGACTAATTCTAGTCTCGGATTAGAGTTAGGAGTCTGCTCACAGAGCTAAATAAAATTGATCTGAAAGCGGCATTACATTATTTTTCTCTTCAAGTCATTGGCTGGCGGCGATAGACATCCAATCTATTTTGACTGGAAGAATCGAATGATCACTTCCAGTCCCTCAGTCAAATTAGATTGGCTGTCAATCGTGATCAATGGCAAGGAAACATGATCACAAAATGCCAGCCATCCCAGTTGAAATGGATTTGATGTTTGTCACCATCAATGACAGTGAATGCTCATTTATTCATGCATTTTCCATAGCACTTATCTTCATAAGGGTTGCGGGGTGTGCTGAAGCCTACCCCAGCCAACTGCGGGCAGTAGTGAATTGGTTGACAGTGAATGTGTTTCGAGATTTTATTTTTGGGGAAGTTTAAATTGTATCAAATAATTGAAAAAAAACATTTCAAAGTGAAAGTTGAAAATATATACGTACATGTAGAATGTTATATGTAAAATGTTTAAATCAAATATGGGATTAATGTAAAAAGTCCTTTTGAAAAAAAATTATATGACTTAGACGTCAATTGAATGAAAATTGAGGACAATCATATCTGTAAATTGGTTAAAAATTAAAGAAAATGTTGCATTGGCGGTGAATGAGTTAAAATCAATCAGAATCTTGCATAGGTTAGGTTAGGTTAGAGCTTTATTTCATCCCGTATTCGGGAATTTTTTTGGTTGCAGTAGCATAGCAAGATAGACACACAAGACATTGTAGACCTAGGTAAAAAAACTGGAGCCACACATAGGAAGTCCACAAGATGGGGACTTTTTGCAGACTGAGACTGAGATTACTGCACAACTACACCGCATAGAGGTATCCTTCTGATATTTATGAAAAATGTATTTAATTTTTCTTTAGATTTGGTCATTTTAAATCCACTTCTCAAACATCTGTTGTCAGGCTTAAACAATTTGGAGATTGATGACAATCGCATTCTTTTTGAGGTGTTTGATAAAGGTTAGAAATAGTTAAAAATAGTTATTGCAGACTTAAATTCTCTAAATGTCATTCAATTTCTGAAGGAATCAAAATGGTGTATTTGCTGTTAGTCTTCATTTAAAGACTTTTAATTCTGTGTTTCATCCTCGGCGGGCTGGACTCGACCTTCACGTTCATCGACCAGCTTTTGTCTCATTCGCTGCCTCGATGTCCTTTTTAAAGGACGTCTGTCAATTTCAATCCAATTTTCTTCACATTTGCTGACAAGCAGAACATTGACAAATGTCACTTTGTACGAAAAATTACGCAACAGAGCACGAATGAGACTTTCCTAGAAGTTTTTTCTTTTTTTCTTAAGTCAACCTGTCGAGCATGAAAAATGTCTGTGCCAAAAATAACCCATTGGCACTCGGAGCCGCCACCGAGATCTAATCAGCTGTAATGACCAGCGACGTAGACGTTGCTATGCAAGCCCTCAAACGTCCTTCCCGGCTCATTTCCAAAACGGCTCAACATTGTTATCTTAGCGAGCAGCTTGCGGACACTCCAGTGTGGATCTAATTCACAGGTGGATGAAATGGAATGACCTCGCTTGATTTTTAACACAGTTAGGGGTTTGACTTTTTGGCTGCCGTTCATGGCGGGAGACGTCCAATCAAGTGAGACTGGGAGAGCTAGTTGCGACTGATTACTCTGTTTTTCGGACTATGAATCAACCCTGAGTTTCTAACATTAAATAATGCGCAATGAAAAGGAAAAATATATACAAACTTACTACTTACGAACGAGTTACGTTCCGAGCGATTGTTCGTAAGGTTAATTTGTTCGTAAGTTGCTTCAGTGCTATATTTTGTATTCTAATTTATGTTTAAGGCCTATATAAGTATATTGAAGGTTTATATAATTATGTTTAAGGCTTGTATAAGTAAGACACAGTACAGACGCTCCCCTACTTACGAACATTCGAGTTACGAACAACGGTACATACGAACATGTCTGCAAATTGCGTTTATGTCAAAAAATGTTCGTAAGTTCGATTTTGTATTGCGCGCCTTTTTCCAAGTAGTGCTTCTTTCCGCCGCTAATACCGACGTCTGGCACTGTGAGAGCTCAGCTCACCTAGCATCCACCTTCCTCTGCCCAGCTCGTTGCAATGCGGAAGTGCGTGAACGTATCTCCAGTGCGCAAAGAACCTTTTTCATTTGTATCATTAAATATCTCGTGCATCCATTATTGAATATGGTTGGTGAAAAGCGAAAGGCTTCTATTGAGGGAGGTGCAAGGAAGAGGCAAGCCATTTCATTTGAAATGAGTGGCAATAATAACGAAGCTTGATGCGCGTCAGAAAGTGGTGAGCGTTGCTCGGGAATACAACTTGAATCGTTCGACCGTCAGTACCATTTATAAACATAAAGATCGAGCCGCAGGACCCAAATATTGAACGTTGCACAAAGTTTGCAAATCAATTGAATGATGCCATACAGTGCTACCGCATCATTTATGATGAAAAAAATAAAACTTCAATCGTCATTAGATAGCTTCTTTTGGCCAGTTTCTAGTAAATCTCTCTCTCTCTAATGTATGTATACAGTACTGTATGTATTCTCTCCATTTTATTAAATGTTTTTTACAGTACAAACCAGTGTGTTACTTATACTAGCCTTAAACATACAAATACACTTATATAAACCTTCAATATACTTATATAGGCCTTAAACATAAATTATAATACAAAATATAGCACTGAGCAACTTATGAACAAATTCAACTTATGAACAATCGCTCGGAACCTAACTCGTTCGTAAGTAGGGGAGGGTCTGCATGTACATGTACGTAATAAGATAAATAAAATGAAGTTTAACTTACTTTTGGAAGATGTACTCAATGCTTAAGGAGATGATGGAGGAGGAGGAGGAGGAGGAGGAAGAGGAGGATTTTATATCATGAGAGGGTCTTCGTCGTCGCTGGAATGGGCTTCAAAAGTTACTTCCTCCTCCGTAACTTCAATGTAGGAAGAAGTTGAGGGTCGAGGAGAAGAAGATGAGGGTTGATGAGTATCTTCCTTGGAGGATTTACTAGAAACTGGCCGAAAGAAGCGATCTAACGACGATTGCACAGGTTTCTTCTTTTTTTCATCATAAATGATGAGGTAGCACTGTATGGCATCATTCAATTGATTTGCAACCTTTGTGCAACGTTCAATATTTGGGTCTTGCTGCTCGAAGAGTGCGATGGCTTTATCTATGAGCGAAAACCCCTCGGCCAAGAGTTTCGTCTCGAATTTCTACATGGGGACAGGCGTTTCTTCTTCCTCCTCCTCCTCGACATGTTGCTGAGCCTCCTCCCTCTCACAGAGCCAAGTGTCGGTATTAGCGGCGGAAAGAAGCACTACTCGGAAAAAGGCGCGCAATACAAAATCTAACTTACGAACTTGCAGTATCTCTTTCCGAACATTTTTCGACATATGCCATATGCGCAGACATGTTCGTATGTACCGTTGTTCGTAACTCGAATATTCGTAAGTAGGGGAGCGTCTGTATATATAAGTCAGACTGGATTAGAAATCCCACTTTTTGTTTTATATATTATAGTAAAAACCAAGATGGTGCCGCTCAAATTGCAGCCGCTAGCGGTAGCTCTGTCCGCTCTTGCTCGTTTTGTGTTTTTGCTGCTTTTCCGTCTTATTTTTATTGCATTTTGGTATTTAGTTTTTTACCTAGGTCTACAATGTCTTGTGTGTCTTGTGTCTGACTTGCTACTGCAACCAAGAAATTTCCTGAATACAGGATGAAATAAAGTTCTAACCTAACCTAAAATAGAGAGGAGTTATCTAAATGGGCATCTGTTAACCTAACTGTGAAGTACTAGAAGCTAAAGAAAAATAACATAACAGCTTGTCATGGTCAGAAATTTAAACAGCAACAGATGGCAGTGGCAGCCAAGTTAACTAAAAGTTGCACTTGTCTGTAAATGCTCATTCACTGCCATTTACACTCATGGATCTTAAATAAATTTCATTTGGGTTGGCTGACATTAGGTGATCAGATGGACGCCCAATCCAATTTGAATAAATAATGGCTGCCAGCCCTCCCTCGATTAGATGTTTATCACCACTAATGGCAGCCAATGGGTTAATTAGAACTGTGAGGGGCTGGCAGTGGCAGTTTGACATCAGACAGTCATTTGAAAGTGGTTTTAAACATGGATTACATGACATTTCTGGCTTATCCTTACCTCGGGCAGCATCTTGCTTTCAGTAATCCCCGTCCAAAGCAAACTCCAGCTGCTTATGAAACTTGACCTAATGGAGGCTAAGATTTTTAAGGACATTTTAATGAATCTTTCCCGGAAATTATGATGCTTTCTTTTTGGCTGGGTTGCACTTTGAAGCCAAGGATGCTGACACTCGCGAGTAATTCTGCAGGAAATTATTAACTGGGTAAATTGAAAATTAGTCATGTATGCCAGATGTGGCTCGCTACTTTATATTTGAGGGAAATATTCACAGTTTTGGTCGCTTTTTTGTAAAACTGTAATTGTTTTTTCATTATTTTACATGAATAAATCTAAATAATGATATTTTTTTGTTATTTTCCCTTTTTTAAAATAAAACCGCTTATCCTCACAAGGGTTGCGGGGGGTGCCCAGCCAACTATGAGCACAAGATGGGTGATACGCTGAATCGGTGACCAGCCAATCACAGAGCACAAGGAGACGAACAACCGTTCTTGTTCATATTTACACCTAGGGGGAATTTAGAGTGTTCAGCTTGTCAAGCATGGTTTTGAGATGTGGGAGGAAACCAGAGTACATGGAGAAAACCCACGCAAGCCCGGGGAAATCATGCAAACTCCACGCAGTGACGACTAACCTGAGATTGAACCTTTGACCCCAGAACAGTGAAGCCAACGTGCTAACCACTCGGCCGCTGGGCGGGTTAGCAAAAATTTAAATATAAAGAAAAACAAATATGTTGAAAACGGTTGTGAACATGGATTTTGAGGTCAGCAATGTTTCTAAACAAATCATAGACTTTATAGTTATAATGGTTGTGGATTAAATTGTTAATCAATTCGTTGTTACTTAGTCAATTGATCGTGGCAGAGCTGGATTAACCGTGATTGACGTACTAAACATTCAATCTGTTTTGACTGAGAGGGCCAAACGAACATGAAAAAAAGAGCTGTTTTTAAATTTTCCTCAAAAGTAACATATCTAATTACCATGACAACACTGAAACCAATTAAACACATCAGCAACCTTGCTACTGCCAAAACAGCTTTGACATTATTTTATAAATGAACATTTGTATCAATCAAACGATTGCTGACATCCTCCCAGTCAAAATGAATTGAACACCGATTGCCATCAATGGGTACTCGGACGTTTTGTCGAAAGACGTTTGGTAAAACGGACGTTTGCTAGAACGGACGTTTGGTCGCCGGGTTGTTACTGTTGAAACCAGCTCTCAAAATTATAATCATGAGAGAGAGAGAGAGTTTAATATCTAAATATCTAATATCAAAATATCAACAGTAAACTCTGTCATAATTTGACAGCGAGCGAACCCGGCGACCAAACGTCCGTTCTACCAAACGTCCGTTCTACCAAACGTCCGTTCTACCAAACGTCCGTTCTACCAAACGTCCGTTCTACCAAACGTCCGTTCTACCAAACGTCCGTTCTACCAAACGTCCGTTCTACCAAACGTCCGTTCTACCAAACGTCCGTTCTACCAAACGTCCGTTCTACCAAACGTCCGTTCTACCAAACGTCCGTTCTACCAAACGTCCGTTCTACCAAACGTCCGTTCTACCAAACGTCCGTTCTACCAAACGTCCGTTCTACCAAACGTCCGTTCTACCAAACGTCCGTTCTACCAAACGTCCGTTCTACCAAACGTCCGTTCTACCAAACGTCCGTTCTACCAAACGTCCGTTCTACCAAACGTCCGTTCTACCAAACGTCCGTTCGACCAAACGTCCGTTCGACCAAACGTCCGTTCGACCAAACGTCCGTTCGACCAAACGTCCGTTCGACCAAACGTCCGTTCGACCAAACGTCCGTTCGACCAAACGTCCGTTCGACCAAACGTCCGTTCGACCAAACGTCCGTTCGACCAAACGTCCGGTCGACCAAACGTCCGGTCGACCAAACGTCCGGTCGACCAAACGTCCGGTCGACCAAACGTCCGGTCGACCAAACGTCTTTCGACGAAACGTCCGGTCACGCCATCAATGGCTGCTAAAAAGACCTGATGTCTGTTCGAAAAATAATAGTTGAGTGAGGGAAAAATGCTGAGCAAAAAAGAAAAATAAGTACCTATATATGAAAAGATCTTTAGGCGTCTTGGGTTCACGTGTGTGGATGATTATGCATGAGTTATGTCACTTTGCCTGTGAGTCATTATGGCCAATGCGTGGGTAGACTTCACTCAAATGCAGTGCTGGTGCACTTTTACTCAGCTACATTTCTAACGGACTTAAAGGCCACTACAAGCACTCATTATCTATCGTTTTACACTTTGCGCTCTGTCAAAATATGGAATGATGACATTGGGATGGCACACAATGGCAAACACAAAAAGGCAGTCTTTGTTATTCAGCGGCAGTGTTGCTCAAAATTAACGGCATAACTGTGAGAGAGAACCAGAGCTTTAAAACGAACTGTTTTGATGAGTTTGTTTTTCTGCAGTTTTCCTCGAGAACACGGTTGAGATCATCTATAAAAGAAGTACCTCACCATTTTTAAAGGGACAAAAACACGCTTGTAATTCCAGCTATGTCGTCATGGCCGCCGCTCATGAATGTGTCAGTACTCCAACATTGAAATGTCTAGTTTGTGACTACTTTTGTGGGATCTTTTTTTACAGCTCAATTGAAAATGTGTGTGTGTGGTCTGATCTCACTTAATCTCCACGCAACAGATGCCCAACCTTGGCTCAAAATGGCTGCCATGCCCCTGCAGAGGCTCTTTCAGTAATGATTAGAAATGATACTAGATTACCATGCAAGACACAGGACTCATTTGGTCTCAGCCAGCTATTGTGCAATGACAATAATGACTTTTTTTGGGGGTGTGTGCAATAGTCTTTCTCAATTTTCAAGGTCGTGCAACTTTGTGTTTGCATTCAGAGCAATCATTCCTTCGTTTGAGCCGTTTGGAAAAACATAGGAGGCGTGGGGCGACTGACATTACCGAATATTCAATTTTGACCACTTGACCTTCTGCGGGAAAATTTTCAAATTCACACCCGGTCACCCCGAATCATCTACATGATCTCCAATTAAGTATTCATGAAGACATTTCAGCACTCAAATGTCCACACATCTTTTTTACAATTACTATAGGCAATAGTTCGGCTCATTTTGCCATTGATACTTTGCTTGACACAAATTGCTGCTAGCCCACCCTGTCAAAAAAGTCCTGACTTCTTGATGCCTCAATATATGTAAACAAAAATAGGAAAAAGCCAGCTAAAAATACGAATAAATTCTGAATAAAAAGTATACAATTCAAAAATAGGAACAAAAATATAAAGAATACATTGGAAATTAAAAATTTAAAGAATACATTGGAAATTAAAAATCTAAAGAATACATTGGAAATTAAAAATCTAAAGAATACATTGGAAATTAAAATTATAAAGAATACTTTGGAAATTAAAATTATAAAGAATACTTTGGAAATTAAAATTATAAAGAATACTTTGGAAATTAAAATTATAAAGAATACTTTGGAAATTAAAATTATAAAGAATACTTTGGAAATTAAAAATATAAAGAAACATGTGGAAATTAAAAATATAAAGAAAAATTTGGAAATTAAAAATATAAAGAAACATTTGGAAATTTAAAATATAAAAAAAATAAAAAATAAAGAATACATTGGAAATTAAAAATAGAAAGAATACATTGGAAATTAAAAATAGAAAGAATACATTGGAAATTAAAAATAGAAAGAATACATTGGAAATTATTAGTATTATTTAGTTATTGTTTTTGATATTTTCAAGATATATTCATGTATGTATGTATGTGTATTCGTTTTTTTTATAAACACTTGTAAAAGTTATGTTTTGGCTAATATAATAGTAGTTTTCCTGCTTTTTTAACATAGTATAGTTTTCCCCCTAAGATTAGTATAGTATTTTTTGTTTTACTTTTGATCACTGCCAAACTTCCCAGTCCAAATGAATTGGTCTCTATTGACGTCACTGGTAGAGTTAAGAGCAGATCTGGTTTATCTCTGGCTTTCACTAACTGCAAATGCATTATGAATATTGTACTGCCTCCTGATCTATTCTGTTTTTCAAGTCTAGTCTTAGACCGTTGCACACACACAATCATCTATAATTTAATGTCAGAGTGTGATGAAAGCAATCCATATAGACAGCCAGAGTAGGTTCACGAGTCTCTCGGAGCTGAGCCGCGATCAAAGCGTCCTCGGTCAAAAGGTCACCAGTGCACTAATCAAAGATGGTGTGGTGGAGATGGTGTTTTTTTCTTTGTGTGTGTGTGTGTTTTGTAATGCACAATGTGGTGAGGAATAGTGACGGAGAGAGGTTCATGATAGCTTACTATTTTTATTAGAATATAATGAAAATCATGTTTATTCGCAAAGTATTTTCTTTAAAAAATATGCACATATTCCATTTTTAAAAATGCAATGACTCCCACTTAACACTTTTCTGCAATGAATAACTAGACATCATTTGTCACTGAAGCTGAGTCTGTCTGACATGTCTAGCCCCCCACCCCCTCTTTCAAGCATCATTGACTGCTTATAAAAAGTCATATTGTGTTAATGAAGCATTTGGAAGGAATTGCCATGTGAATCATCACAAACTCTGAGAGTGACCCCCAAAATGTGCTAGTGTTGTTTTTTGTTGTATTTCCAGTGTTTTCCTGGGAATTACCGTATTTATCATGCGCGTTATACACGAATCCCGGCGAAACATTGCCCTCCGCCGGTGAAAAAGTCCCCTCGTCAGCCGTTAAATTGGAAGACGGAAGACCTGTCTTTGTCGCCCAGATGGGGCGCGAGTGCCCGTTCTATTGGCCGGTGCTCACACTTAACTAACTCAAGAAGAATGGAATCAATTGTTTCGTGAATCTGATGCTGATGAATCAGATTGACAAATTTTAAATATTATGATGATGAATCAGACTTTAAGGATTTAAAATTGTAAAATCCATTTGAGAATTGTGTTCCTATTGGTTGTTTGTTTTACCAGGTTTTCGTACCATATGTTGTGAATAAATGTGTTCAGCATTTGTCAGTTACCGGTACCTTGGTGAGAGCTTAGAAAAAGTGAAAAAAAAATATTTCTAGTCACAAATTATGGGTGCGCGTTATACACGTGTGCGCGTTACACTCGAATAAATACTGTAAATAGGTTTTGTGCATCATTATTAGCATTAAACACCGTGAAATTGGACTGCTTCACTTTACCCCTCGAGCTAGATAAAAGGTCGCACAGGTTGAACCTTGAAGGATCAATCGATGATCAAGTCAGTTGTGATAAGAAGTACATATAATGGTGTGGGGACATCATCTCGCTGAGACTCCAGGGTTATCATTGTTGTAAATATTACTGTTGTGTTCAAAACCACAATATCTGAAACTATAGGTGTATATTCAGTTCTTCGTTGGCTTTCTTTGGTCCAAAATACAAAAGACCCTTTTTGATTTGGTCCAATTTCTCTTCACATTGCAATTGAATTTTTGCATAAGTTCCCCCAGGCAGTAAAATTTATAGCAGTAAAGCATATGCAGGAGTTCAGATGGGTTTGCAGTGGAGGCTTACTTTCACACAAACAACAGATGTGAACTTCCTGACTTAAAAAGCTAGAATACGTTTTCATATCAAGTCATTGGTCATTGACGGCGTAGGCGTCTAATATGTGAAGCAATTGAACGATGATAAAAAGAGCTACGATTGGACGTCTTATTGTCGATGGTACTGGAAGAGTTAACTATCAAAATAGCTGTCATTTCATTTTGGCAATTGTACTTGTCAAACCTAATAGTTCTCTAAATGAAACCATAACTACGATGTGCCACGCGATAAAGATATGTTGGCAACCCTGTTGTGGGATTTCAGGAATAGTGTGTTCTGTCTGCCTATTGTTGTCAAGAGCACTGAAATGTGATCATTCACCATCAATGGCTGCCGATGCTAACTTTCATTTATGTCATAGTCCCACAATGTGTCGTGAATACAACCTGCTTTCATATATTCCAACAATCCAACATGTGTTTTGTATGCATATCACAAGTGCAGCCATGTTTGCCCTTCTGGAAAAATAGCAGTTTCGCCTTATAGTCTAGTCTGGCAAGCCTGAGTTTAGCCGAGAACACGAATACATGTCAAGTCAGCCTGGTCTTTGGTGATTTCTATTGGTGTACCATTCCAGTCCTTTCTGGACGAACAAATCACAGCATGTTAGGTGGCACTTTCTGATGTTTCAGGAAGGGGAGCAATGGAAAATCTTTTTTTCTACACTCCTTGAGTTTCGGAAGATGTTTCATGTTCTTATCTTTTTTTTCCCATAGAGCTGGATTGCCCTCTTTTTAGGCATTCTGCTATTGCTTGTACAAAGTGAAGTCTCTTTTGAATTGCGATACATCACCAAACATTCCACATACCCTCCGACTTGATGTCACAGCCAAAAGCTGACCTAACGCTTCATATCTTTTGAACGGACTGAAAATGATAGCGGCCCTTTTCAAGAATAAGTACCGTACATGACAGAACATCACGTACTCTCAGATTTTTCCTACAAAAATGGCAGTTATTGTTCACAGGTGTGCTTATTCACATGATTGTTGGTAAACTACAAATTGACCAGATCCGACAGCATAAACAAGATCGCTTTGCGTCACCTCCATGCTTCTGTGATTGGTTCTTAACCAATTCAATCTGTGCTTGTTAGCACCACTTCTTGCATTGATTTTGGTATCCTCAGAAGACCAGACTGACTTGATATGTATCTTGTCCATGGCCAAAGTCAGTGTCACTACGTACATTGTGCATCGCCCTACGTACGTATACTGTCAAGAGAACGACGGGCTGACGTGTTTGCCGTACGTTTGCCTGCGCACACTTTCAGTGGAGACTGGCTGGATGTAGTGGGCGGAAGGATCTAAGGGCCTCGACAGTGCTGCTTGCGGGGGAGGACAAAGACTGGTGTGAAGTCAGACTTTGGAAGAAGAGCAAAGAAAGTCGGACTCTAGCATAGCGAATATTTTGTTTACCCAATCGATGCTGAAATAAGTAAAGAGATGGAAATGGAAGGAGACATACTCAGATTTAGGAGTTGTTTTTTTTTTTGTTTACAGTCGAGTTGACGTGTTTGTCAGCATGCAAATATGGCTGGCAGGGTTTCACTGTTGTGGCCCGTCATTGGTGGAGAAGGCAGCCAAGTTGTGACAGAAGCTGCAGGGCTAAACAAGCTTTTCCTTCAACTAATTACACAAACCTGGGCTTGTTGTAGATGGGAATCTTGGCATTTTGTTATACTCATGCATTTAAAAGCTGCTTTGTGGATAACTCATTTGCTGCTCATTGTTGTAATTTAGGTTTTATTCCTTTTAGTATTAGTTTAGTTATTTTTTAATGGATCCTCTGCCACTGAAGGGAAATTATCATTGTCAGCCAACCTTCCCAGTCCAAATGAATTGGATGTCTAGCACTGTCAATGGCACTTCCTTGCAGTGGGTGTTTTATTTTTATTTTAACCCGTTAGCGGCCACTAACACCGCTAGACATCTAATCCATTTCGGGTGTGGAATTGGCAGCAAATAAAATTGATTCATTCGGATACTCCTTACTTGAGTTTAAATGCAATTCAAAAAGAAGGATGAAAAGACTCAAATGATTGACCGTATATCATTGACAATGGGGCTGAAAAGGTTAACATAACCCGCGGTGCTGCTGTACATAAATGCCAAAAATCCACAAGTAGGTGGTCTCGTATCATCTGATCATCCTCATAATCATCATGTGTTGAGAGCAAAATGTTTTACCCACGATGAATGCGGCTTACACAAAGCGAGCGGCACTTTTGCCATGTTGTTGCATGAAATGACAGCCTGCCAAGCGCTGGTAGTCATAGGGGGAAGGAAGGATCGGCTCATCAAAGCTCGGCAGACTGCCTGCTATCAAATAATTAAAATCTTATATTATGGTGTATCGTAATACAAATGAATCCAAACCGTGATTTCTTTCCATACCGTACAACACTAGTGTCAACATTACCTGTCACAGACTTGCTTGTTAGTAGTCTCTATTCACCTAAATAATTATGAGTAATACCAGTTGTTTTGATATGGCAAAATCACACTTTCCTATAGAATCCCTTTATGACTGTTTAACACTCTACAGCTGTTCATCCGCTTTAGACTTTCCTCATATTGCAGCCTCTTTCCACATTTGAGACATGTAACCATGGCAACACACCGCCAGAAGGTTGATGGTGGCGAATACAAAGGATCTGCTTATTATATCCCGGCACTTAGTGAAACACCACCTCGTGTTCAAGTTTCAGTGCCACTGACTGCGACAGACGTCTTTACTATTTAAACTGAGTGATGATCTTGGCAACTGTTTCAAAATGATAAATGATCGGAAATCACAACAGATGGTTAAAACATCACACAAATCTAGTTGCCAATGAATTAAACAGCTTAAAAACATCTTATTCAACAATCGTTGAAGCAATAAATTGGGCCCTTGACGGCTAATCAATACCATTATGCTACTTCAATATTTAGGTAGAAGGCATCATCTTTGATAGCAGAGTCTACGTTACAAACTAAAGAGATGGAAGTGACGTGGGAAACAAGTTCATCGGCGATGGGTGGGGAGTCCTTTAGGCTTTCCAGGCTGGTAGATGATAACGTGATCTATAATCATTTAAAATTCCTTCCACTTGCCTCCAATGAGGAGGGGCGGAGGTCCTAATAGATATTTTATACATAATTTTAAGTTATTTACTTCTAAAATTTTGTATATGTATTTTTAGAAAATATATTTGAAACAAAAAATACAATAATACCATGACCGGACGTTTCGTCGAAAGACGTTTGGTCCCCGGACGTTTGGTCCCCGGACGTTTGGTCGACCGGACGTTTGGTAGAACCGACGTTTGGTCGACCGGACGTTTGGTAGAATGGACGGGCCGTCGACCGGACGTTTGGTCGCCGGGTTCGCTCGCTGTCAAATTATGAGAGAGAGAGACAGAGAGTTTACTGTTGAAAGCGAGCAACCAGGTAATCTCTCACTCTCAAAATTATAATCATGAGAGAGAGAGTCCGTTCTACCAAACGTCCGGTCGACGCCCCGTCCGTTCTACCAAACGTCCGTTCTACCAAACGTCCGGTCGACCAAACGTCCGGGGACCAAACATCCGGGGACCAAACGTCTTTCGACGAAACGTCCGAGTGCCCAATAATACAGATTAAGATGACAGGAACTTTTTCTTATTATATTAAATGGCATATTTACAGATGTCTGTAATGAAGGCAGGCTGATTATCTTAGAGATGAATAAAAAATGATATTTGCAATCTGACTTTTACTTTATACAATTACATTTACTAAACCAAGACTCATAAATTATGATTGTTACTTGAACCAATTAGTCTGTTAAAAATTATCTGTAATTAGTCAAATATCGCAAACATAATGCCAGATGGGAAAGTTGTTTTGACCCACTTGAGCTGTATCTTGGAATGCCAATACTTCCTCTTGAAGTAGTATTCAAGATCAAATTGTATCTCCAAAACGGTTTAGAAAACAATTTGTAAAAGCCGAATCAGGATGGAAGGTTTGGCAGCGAGTGCACGGCAGCTCATTCTCTCCTTCCGTTCTATGGAACTATCGCCTTGATTGATTTTTCAAGCAAGGTGGTCTCCGGTGAAATGCAAATGCTTGTTTAGTCATGCAGCACAGCTTGAAAATGCCTTCTGAAATCACCAAACCTCTGCTTAAGTGCCAGCTTTCCTTCAGTGTTTTGCTTTCACACAAGTAATTAGATCAGATTTTAATGGGATTTCTCGAAACCTATACGCCGGGCTTCATCAGAGGCGCACGATGCAATTCGACACAATTGCGTTTTTCCTCACAAGGGGCTTCGCTATGTCATCGCTTGACATTTCACTGAGCGGCAAATATTCATATAAAACAAACAACACAAAATGTCACGCGCGTAGTCCTCCTTCACGGCAAACCAATAGCTCGCTCTTACAACGTACAGTCGCTTTCACTTTACGGTGCCTGTGACTTATACAATAACAGATGGAATCTACCTAAAAAAAAATTCAGGCAGAATTTATTTCCAAACCACAAAGAACAAGAATCAAGTACGTACAGTGGTACCTCGACATAGCAGTGCCCCGACATACGAGCAATTTGAGATACGAGTAAAATTTCGGGCAAATATTTATCTTGAGATACAAGACAAATTTTGATATACGAGCATACAGCGGACGTGAGAGGCTGCTCACAAGAACATCATGGGCACTGTCTTTCTGGTCCCAACTCCCTCGTGTAATGTCTCTATGAGCACTGGGTGGGGCATTGCATTTTTTCAGTGTTTTTTTCCCGTTAGTCAGTGTGAATTGCATATATACTACTTCTCGTTGGCAAGTGGTCGTGCGTTATTCTATTTTGAGGACATTTGTGTGCATCATTTTCGGAATATTTTGAAGGGAATACAAAAGCAAACAACCCTCGTTAGGTTGCATCTGAAAGTCAGGGTGGAGGCGGGGCAAATAGAGCCAACCCAGGAGAAGAAAGGTATCAAAATTTAAAACAAAATTAGTATTAAGTTTAGTGTGAAGTTAGATTAAACTTATTTTTGAGTGTGTCTGCATCGTAATCCAAGTTCATTTAAATTTGTTTGTTATGTTACGAGCACGTTGTTGTGCAAAAAGTCTGCCATAGGAAGGTTGTTAATATGTTTAACTAGCTTCAATGTTTTAATTTCACAGTTACTCTGATGTCAGTGTAAAAACATCTCCTTTTTGAACCAATCGGAAATGTGTTATCATACTTTATTAAATTTTTTTTGCATCTCCAAGTGTTAATGCTTGGCATCAATGAGTTAAAAAGGAAAATATCCTCCATTATCATTCCTATAAAGAAAAGTACAAATTTACCCCATGACAAAGTTTTGGTGACCTTTTGTTTTGCAAAAACAACTAAGTATCTATACATGAATGCAACATTTTAGTATGTTTTTTTTGCACAACCCTACCCTGAATAAGTAAAGCTTCCTGTTTGACTTATACATTCCTAGTGACTCATTTTGATTCATTTTTTAATACAAATTCCCCGTGCAAGTGATACAGGAACAAGGAAACGCTCCGCTAAACTTAAAACACTTTTCGGAAATGTAATCCCATATTCAATTAGAAAAAAAAACATGAGCTTCTTTATCTTTGTTGAAATTTAACAACTTGACATTGCTTTTATCCCGGTAACTTGATTACTGAGGAGCCTTGCCAAGGCAGTTAGAGGTTAAACGGATCACTTAACAAACTGATAACAAGACATGCTATCGTGTGCTCTTTAATTCAAGAACCGCAGACTTGAAAGGGATGTTGAATAGTATTGCTGCATGGGGGAAAATATCCTTCCAACGGTCTGTTGGCCGAGTTTTTTTTTGAAGCAGCTTGACTCTTCAGCTAATGGGAATCTAGAAAAGGGCACCTGAGAAGTTCAATGAATTTTAGGTGACGATTAACCGATTTAATGCCTTTTGACGATTGACCTGAAACCATATTTTTTTAATAAAAAATCAGAAAAATAGTCATTTTAGATTAAAATCTTACATTTTTTATTGCAGGTGCAGTTTTGTAAATCTCCCCAAGAGAACAATTATTGCAGACGAAGTACTTTTGACCTGTATTCCTCGTTTCGTTCACTTCCATTAAGAGTATTAGATAATTTTATTGATCATGTTATTAACTGATCATGTTTCAGTGCTTTTGATATAAACATGTAATTATAAATTTAGCACAGAAAATTTCCTGTGAAGAACTGAGAAAAAAATAACGGATGCAAACCTGACTTTATTGCAATTGTGGAAAATACAATTGCTGTATTTTAACATTTTCTTTTAACAGTTGGACTTTTGAAAAATCCTAAATAGAGACATCCAAAGGGAGCATTTTTTTGTGACCATGCTCCTGGTTTTATTCACTGCAATTGCCAGGGATAGGATATTCAGAAAGTCACCTCAGCTCATACAATTACAGTATCTTAATGTTTCCCTTTCTTTAAAAGAAACAGCAACAACAAAAAACATTTAAAAAAGCACAATACGGAGAGACAATGTCAAAACGTTTCCTGTTTTTGTCCCAAGTTCCTGGTTTCGGTTACTCATTCGCTGCCGCAAGCTCATTGGCTGCCTCAAATGGCAATAGACATCCAATCCCTTTTGACTGGTAAACTTGATTGCTCAATGCCAGCTATTGCAATTAAAATAGATTTGATGTCTATTACTGTCGATGGCAAGGGATGTGGTAATTTATGAAATAACATTTAAGCCGTTTGAAGAGTAGGAAGGTTGTTGATTCCAGTAAAAAGGAGTGAGTCCTTGGACATTGGCCAAATTGTGTTCAATTGTATATTGTGCGCTGGAGTAGACCTCCTTCACTCAAACTGTGCGCTAATCAGGTGACCCCAGAGGATGCTTGGAGACCCGGCCAAAAATAAATGCAGCGTCTCTTACTCATTTTTCATCATGACGCATTGCCACTTCTTCTCAATAGAAAGTGCATGTTGATTAAAAAAAACAAATTGAGCTTGGAGGATTCTGACATGACTTGAGTGCAAATGGGACGGGTGTTATAAATATTGTAGTCAATCAAGATGAATGCCATTACAAAGGAAAGCTGTTGTCAGAGGCGTTACATTTCAACAATATATGGACTTATTTGAGGAACACAACCCTTTCACAGTTGTACACTGTCAACACAGTCAGATATACTCTGAAGCCACTTCCACAAGTGCATGAAATAAAAAAAAAATACAACACATCCCAACATTCTACCATTTATTTTGTCACCTTCATTGAATGCAGGACGTATGTAGCTATTTTCTTCATTGTGTGGCATTTTTCCATCTATTTTTGATTGGTTTTAGCCCCTAAAAGCTTTGGACCCCCGTATATGAAGTGTTTTACACTCGAGACTGATGTTGGTGGAAGATCTCGTCCGTCTCTCATTTCCTAGTTTTTGTCTCGATTGGATTGGATAACTTTATTCATCCCATATTCGGGAAATTTCATTGTCACAGTAGCAAGAAGTTGAGAATGCAGATACAGGAAAGGCATAGTTACACATAGTTACAAGTTAGACAATACAAAGGCCGCAGAACAACAAAGCACAAAGCACAAAGTACAAAGCAAAGCAAAGTATATGGGATCATTAAGAGTCATTAAATCAAATCGTTAAGACAGAAAAGCAGCAAAAACACAAAACGAGCAAGAGAGGACGGAGCTACCGCTACCGGCTGCCACTTGAGCGGTGCCATCTTGGTTGCAGTAGCAAAAACGGATACAGACTCAAGAAAAAGACGTTGTAGAGTTGGATAAAATTGGAACCACACACAAGAAGTCTTCCACAAGATGGGGAACTTCTGCAAACTGTGACCAAGGTTGAACATTTTGATCATGGTCATGTTTCGTCTCGACTCCCAAAAGTCTTGGTCTGATCTGGTTTATGGTCTTAAGCACAACAATACCTGATAGATTAGGCTATTCTTGTACTCGACCACACCATTCAAGACCAAGAATTGCCTGTGACTAGAATTGGTCATTTGAATTAATGTTGTTGACAGAAAAAACATGAGTCTATCCTAGGCTGAAACCGTGACAAGACTAAGATCCAGTTTTCCAAGTGTCTTTTCTTCTTATCAGATACTATAGGTTACAATGTAGGATGGGAGACTAATACGATCTGCCCACGCGAGCTCTCTAACTGCGCAAGAGCTAGCAATGAAAGAAAACGGCTTGTTAAAATGTTGCATTAAAGCTCCGGACGGCGTTCAACTCGCCGGCTGTGTGCCTTAGCTGGAATACAGCTGGGATTACAACATCTGTTGTTGTGGGGAAGAGAGGCAGGGTGAAAAAAAAATAGAATATGGCACTGCTTTGCTCTCGATAGTTGCAGTTCTTGTTGTCATCGAGACCAGGATGATGCACTCTGGCCGGATTGATGCTTTTGTCTGCGGGAACGGGTCACTCGGGGCGTGCTAATTCCCAACGTAGCCTGTCACTTCTTTTTTTTTGTTATTTCCTGTGATGCTTCACCAAAGAGAACAGGGCGAACTTTACTTTTGCTGCTCGAGTGCAGCTGTTGTATTGATTGCTGTTGGTTCGTTATAGCAGGATGACCAACGCAGCCAATTTAGGTAGAGCTTTCCACAAGGCAAGAACTCATTACGGATGGGGGAATTCTATTGGAAGCGATACTAATGGAATACGTTGTCGTCAATTACTAACTTCCCTTTCCATGTGCTGGAAAGTCGTGAGCTAGAGTCGATCATTCTGTTTTTGTTCAAGAAATTCTTGGGAGTGTTTTCTCTCCAAGTTTGCCACAAAAATTCCTTGTCTTTGAACCAGGAAGTAGCTTGTTTCATTGTCTTGCTAAGCTTAAAGTTAAATAATAAGTTTTCTCTCGTCTTCATTGAAAGATTGAGCTCTACAGATACCTGGTTTTATTCCTTCTCTTTTGTAAATGAAAGGAGTAATATTTTAAAATTGTAAATGGCATTCCATATTTATTTCCTTGTTGTGTCCCTGGTTTGGTGTTTTGTTTTCTCAGTCTTATTGTTATTTACGAATATCTTATGACTTTTTAAATTACTTATTTATGTTTTTACTGGGAAAACGCACTTTGTGGAGTAGCACCACCAATTTCGTTATACGCAGCTGTGTATGATGACAATAAAGGCTTTTGATTTTATATCTTGTAATTGGGAAAAATATAAACACAAAAGTATTTTTCTATTGAGAGGCTGATGTCTAGAATGTTAACTGAATAATGTAATGTTCATCACAATAATTGTAGATTAATTTGCTAATTGATTAGTTGTAAAATCATTGTGGTCGACGTTCTAGTAATGGCCTTCCAACACATTGGACTTATTACATATACGTGTTTAGGTATTATATTCATCACCAAATATTTTCTCTCATTCTTATCAGATCACCTGATCACAAAAAAGAGCTTTTAGAGCAAATAGTTGGTTAAAGTGTGTTATTGTGACGTTTAATAAGAAAAAGCAGATAAAAGTATTTCTGCCTTCCTGTTTTGCACCTTTCAAAGTTCATCCTTCATATGAATCCCAAATTCTCAGTAGACCAAAGAATAAAACGTGTTAAGAATATCCATAAAAAAACTGTTTTGATCTGGATGCCTGCATTTGTTCTTCATATCTTGTCAGATCTGAGGTTCATTGTCGAGCGTGCGCTTTCCCAAATGTCACTATGACACAGATTCGGAGGTATCGGTCCCGCCTCCTCCCAGACCACGTTTTGGGGTAGAGTCAAGAAGGAGGCAGAAAAGTAAACATTTCCCCCTTGGAGCAATGCGACACATTGCTGTGTTTGCCAGCTCGTTAGCATGTAATTTGGGGAAGTTGTGAAAAGCATCAATACAGAAAATCCACTCTTGTGGGTACTGAGAACATTTTCAATTCTTCGTGCTGTTTTTTTTGATTGGTTGGGGAAAGTGGTAGGCGATAAAATAGTTGATCAAAGCTATGAGATGCAGATTTGATTTAGGTTGACCTAGGAAAGGCAGATACTTTATTGATCTCGAAGGAAATTTGACTTCATTGTGATCTTCGCCCTGAAACATCAACACGCAATTATTGTTACCTACATTGGTTGCCATGGAAACTGGCCTCAGCCCACAAAGAGGTTTTGGCAGTAATGAGGTTTCGTTTTTTTTTTTTTGGATGGCTCTAAAATAGATGCAAATTGGTTAGAATTTAGAGCCGCAGCTAGCGGAAATATTTAGAATCAAATGTTCTACTAATTAGTCCATCGATCAATCTGATTTCACATTAATAAAATTGATGGGCATAATAGTTTCATGCATTAATTTCCTCTTGAGTTGCATTCTTCATATAAAGTGTAGCTTCTGATCTGTTTCAAGGTCTTTGTTTGGTCTCTTACTCAATTCCCAATGTTGGTCTTATGCTTGGTCTTGTTTCAGTCTTTCTGTTGTGGACTAGGTCATTCCTTGATATGGACTTTTTTGGTTTTTGTATCTTGTTTGAAAAAACAAAGCCAAAAATAATAGAAAGTGGCCTTTATGGGGTATTATACGAAACGTCTAACTAGTGGTTGTAAATGTGTAACCTTTTACTTGAATGATATGATACGTCGTAGGGTACTTCACTCATGTGCAGACCTGGTTTTGGTTTCTTCTTAGGTCTTGGACTTGTTTTACTCTTGTTCTTTGTCTGTCTTGGTCTCAGTCTAACACATGGGTTGGAAAACTATTCCAGAAAGGGCCGTAGTGTTTGCAGGTTTTTGTTCCAACTCATCAAGAGTATACCTTTTCAGAAATCTGGTGTCTTACAAGTGCAATCATTGGAACTCCATTTAGATGCTTATTGTATCCGCAGAAACTTCATTGGTTAAACTCCCTGTTAGTCCTGTTTTTGTCTTTTCTCAGGTTTTGGACTTGGTCTATACTTGATTTTATTTTGTCATTTCACTCTTGTTCTCAGTCAAAGATATTCTTTGACTTGTTTGAGACTCACTCTTGTCTGATTTACAATTTCAATCTTGTTCTTGGTCTTGCACTTATCTTGGTTTCAGTCTCGGTCTTGGTCTTGTTTCATTCTCAGGTTGGCTTTTCACAGTTTCTATCCTTTGGTCTCGGTCTTGATTAGGTTTAGGGCTGGGTCTGTGCATTCTTCTTTTTTCTACTGTTTATCTGATAGAAAAACAATAAAATTGAAAATGGATTGGTGGCTATTTCCTAAACTGCTATGGGGCTTTACATTGTATTCCTACTGGTGATGCTAGATGTGAAAATGTTACCATGTGAAGATGGTACTGGCATGGTACTGACTGGAATTCATCAACTTGGTCATAGCGAACTCTCATAAAATGGACGGCCAGCAAAGCATCCTCCCTGGTTCAAATATAATAAATAAAGATAAAGATTGACAACTGCTCCTGTTTGGTTATAAATCAAGAGAGTTGGAAGGCTTTGGTCCTGTTTCCAATGGATTGCAGGGATTTTGACATTTAAAATGAGTCATGGCTTCCGAGTGGAATCTCCCACTTCAGGTTGTCCCAAGTTTACTGTCCTGCAGACCTTCACTGGGCAGATTTGTCATATTTTTTTTCTACAACTTGCTTTCACGCTGTGGACGGGGAGCCTAGATTTATACTCTCTGGGGGTTCGTTCCTGGAAGGAGCTGCAGGTCATGGAGGCCTGAAATGAAGAGATAGTGACGGATTGACAAATTTACCGACCCTACCGTGCACGCGGCTTTATCCCGTTGTGGATCATACAAAACAACAAAACCTCAGTCAGTAGCAAACACACTCACAGTGGTCCATTTGTGACCGCAATCGTGTGTACAGGATGCAGTGATTGGGAGAAACCACATAAATGCACTCAGCACTTGGAGTAATAATGGCAAGTACTTTCAGAGGAGGTTAAATGCAGCTGCATCACTTTATTCGTCTTGAACAAGCTCTTTGCTGATGAGGATTAGGTTTAAAATGGTCATACAAAGCCATTGTGTGCTTTTTTTCCACGACTTAAGTGTCATTTTAAATAATTGGAACTTTAACAGTCACTATTAAATTTTCTTAATGAGTTAATTTTGTTGATACGAATATTGTACTTATTGTCTTGTTTTGGATTTTTCTTTGTGACTTTTTTAGAGGGGGGGGTGCATTGACTGGCGTTCTTTGTTATGATTTAGTCTACATTTTGACTCCAAAAACTGTTAATCTTTACTTGATACCATTGAATATTAATGTTTTGCTCTTGACTTTGATATTAGTGATTTTTGGTTTCACCCAAGTCTCAGTCTTAGTTTCAAAATCCTGATGTTGATTTGATGTCCGTGATTTCTCCTTTGAAGCAAGTCTTGGTCAGGTCTTGAATCAAAGTCTTAGTGTAGTCTTGATTTTATTCTTCTTTTCCAATCTTGTTTGGGTTTTTGTATAGTCTTGGTCATGTTATTTGACTTCAAGAAGCCATCATCATCATTCATTCATTCATTTTCAACACTGATTATCCTGTTTAGGGTCGCGGGGTGCTGCGTTCTATCCCAGTTGACTTTGGGTGAAATGCAGACTACACATTAGACTGGTTGCGAATCAGTCATAAAGCACTCATATTAGACAAACAGCCATTCACACTCAGAATCACACTATGTATCAGTAATTTCTAGTTTCAGGCCGGTCTTAATCTGGTCTCAAGGTTGGTCTTAATTTGCAGAAGTCTTGCTCTTGACTTGGTATCAGTATTTTTTTTATATCTGGTCTGTGATTTACTTTTGGTTTTGTGATTGTTCAGTCATTGTTTGACTCCTAGAAATTCTGATCTAAACTTGCTATGTGATCTGTCATTTGAGTCAAGTCTTGGTCTGGTCTTGGGTCTTGTCTGGACTTACATGGAAGTCTTATTCTGGTAGTGGTCTTGTTTTGGCTTTCTTTTAGTCTTTGCCTTTTTCTTGACTTTCAAAAGTCCTGATCTTATTTTGCTATTAGTGATTTCAGGCAAATTTTATTTCGGTCTTATCTCTGAAAAGTCTTGCTCTTGACCACCTCATGCTAATATTATTGGTCAGTGGATTATATTAGTGGATATCTGATACATTTAGCGTCTTGGTCTTGTTCTTGGCTCTTATTAGTTGTAATCTTGATTTAGCATTTAGTGGTTTTATGTAATTTTGTGTCTGTCTTGGTTATGAATTGCTCTTAATTTGGTATAAGTGAGTTTTGGTTTTAAGCATGTCAATCTAGTCTGGTCTAATGTTCGATTTTTGGTAAATTTTAGTCAGAGTATTGAGCACCACACGAGATTTTGCCATTTTTATATACATAGTAGGCCTTTTGTGGTGGTAAAACATCAAAACTGGTTGTACCCTACTTAAGCGAGCAAAGAAAGTCTTTTTATTGAATGTGTTAGTTCTTTATCGAGTCACTTTTAAATCCGTCTCAGCTGTGATTTTCCACTGCGAGATCTTGGCGGTACCTTGTCTGTCACGCGAGAAGACAGAGGGCTCAAGTGCTCGCGTCCGATATGGGGGGTTTATAGCCCCCAGGCACTCCCTCATGACTACACAGCCAAGCCCCTGCGATTACGGCCTAATCCTCCTCAGCACATCATGTGCCGCGGCGGCACAACGATACGAGCGCACAAGAAGCGTTGGCAAGGCGTTCCTTGGCGGTTCTTCGTTCTCAATTCTCCCTGTCCGTCTTATTTTGTCTCCTGCAGCTTCTTTCAAAGCTCGCTATCAACGGTTCTTTATTTGCGCTGTCAGTCTCTTTTGCCGCTCACGGTCTAACCTAGAGGGAGGGGGATCAGCAGGGATTATCACTGTCACTATATGTCTGGAGAACACCACAGATTTGTGCGTCATCAGCGCTCTTTTTTTAATATTGGGCCAACCTACCAGCTGCTAGTGGGCAGCGTGTGGTGCTGACTTGTGACCATGCATTAACACTAACCTGAACAAGTTAAGTGACACTCAAACAAGAGCATTTGCAGCCACTCTTCTCACTTAAAATGAAATGGACATGCATGGTTAACATTGGCATCGTTTCGATTAATCGATGAATCAGACTTTCCTTTAATTAAAAGTGACAAATTGACAGGAAGGAAAATCAGAGCTGCCAATTACTCCGGAATTTCAAGAGTTTACCCGGAAATGCAAACTCCAGGACTCCGGACAACCTCCCTAAACTCCGGGAAATCCCCCAAAAATGTTGCTTAATTTTTTTTTTGAAGCAATCATTTCGGAAAAGTACCAAATTTCCAATTGAAATGCCTCAAAAATCTGCCACCTTGATTCAACTGCACTGTAAACTGGAAGAATTCGGTAACACGAATGCATTGTGAATCATCCGAGTTCCAAGTTCCGATTCGCCATCTATTAACAAAGTAACAAATAACTAGTGGCTTAATAGTACTAAAATCTGTTTAATATTATTACAATTAGACAGATTTCACGAAGGGGAGAAAGAGGTAGAAAGGGGGGAACTTTTTGCACGGCAACACACTCGTAACATAACAAACAAATTTAAATGAACTTGGATTACGATGCAGACACACACAAAAATAAGTTGAATCTAACCTTACACTAAACTTAATTCTAATTTTGTTTTAAATTTTGATACATTTCTTCTCCCAGGTTGGCTCTATTTGCCCCGCCTCCACCCTGACTTTCAGATGCAACCTATCGAGGGTTGTTTGCTTTTGTATTCCCTTCAAAATATTCCGATAATTATGCACACAAATGTCCTCACAAGAGGATAACACACGACTACTTGCCAACTTGCCCGGGATTAGTACTCCTCTCGTATTAGCCCAGTGCTCGTAGAGACATTACACGAGGGAGTTGCGGGTAGAAAGACGCTGCGCATGATGTTCTTATGAGCAGCCTCTCGCGTCCGCCGTCTGCTTGTATATCAAAATTTGTCTCGTATCTCAAGATAAATATTTGCCCGAAATTTTACTCGTATCTCAAATTGCTCGTATGTCGGGGCACTCGTATGTCGAGGCACCACTGTACTTTTATACCTACTTTTTGTTGCACTTTACTTCTACTTGACTATTTCCTCACGCGTCTTCCCCCTTTTCTTCTGTGCCTTTTTCTTATGAGTCAGCGTACAAAACCTCACGTGCCTCCGAGAGCTTTTTCTTCCGTTTTAACGTGACATTCGTCTTTGTCGTCTTCACGCTCGGCCGGGTCCGCAACGAGGTCTCCCAGTTTGGCGAATATCCATCTCCTAGGAAAAAAAAATAAAAACCGCCAGCGGCAGCAATCAGAATCCCGCATAGAACGTTGACTTCAAGGTCTCGGCGAATGCAAATGAGACCTTTTTTCGTGCGTTCAAAAAGACGTTCAAGGCAATTTGTCTGTGGCGTCCACTCGAGTTTATTCATTTGGACGTGACGTCAAAACAAACATCAATTGGACGATTTGAAAATGACATTTTGGAATTCCGACCCCCCGCACGGTAAAAAGACTTTCCGGGAAGTGGCGGTAAACGCTTGTCATGTTTCTTCTGCGTCAAAATACCTCATGCAGATTGCGACAGGCGTCGCTCTGCCTCGCCAGATCATATTCAACATTGTCCAATTGCCAATGATGCTTGCCGACTTTGTATTTGTCTTCGTGTTGAGCCCGCAGACAGACTTTTGTCTGCTGCCGCTTTCTCCTCTTTTATTTGCTTTGTCGTAAAATTTCTGGGTCGCTTTGATGGATAACTCAGCATTTGTGATGGTCGTCTATCGTTGTTTTTTGGACCTGATCGTTAAAATTGGGGTGTGAATTTTAAATTTTGCAATATATCTATTCTTTTGACAGCAATGCCATATTTAATGATTGTACAACTTTTCATTATGATGTAAACATTTAATAATCAGTCGTCTTTCGCCTAAAGTAATAAAATATATAGCACTTTTGATACTTATTTTACCATTTTGTTGCTGAAACATTTCAGAAAATTGAAGAAAAACTTTTAATTTAATAGATATGGATTAAAATGTTACGTCCCGATTGGTTCACTGAAAACTACGGCCCGCGGGCCATATATGGCCCGCTAGGCTTTTTAATCTGGCCCGCCGACGTTGTCCAAATTATAGTAAAAATCAATGACCTCATTTATTTCCCTTTCCCCTGCAATACCCTCGTTTCCCCGATAGATGGCGCACTAGTCTAGACCTTTGTTGGAGTGTAACTTTCCAGCTTCAGATTTTGATGCACTGGCAAAAAAGGGAGAACAACAACACAGTTCCCACTGAAATGTGAGTTTCTCTACTGTGTTAAAAATAGCAACTTGCACATGTACGCACAGCACACTTAAACGGTCGATATAACGTTAGACCCATGAATACGTTCTTATTTTCATAATTTCGATCAAGTTTTTGAGAATTATGTCCGTGTTGCGCTCAAGCCGTTCTCTGGCCCTCAATAACGCCGATCCTTGAAGGGAAAACACTTGCGTCAGATGCCGCTTGTGCGGGCAAATCATTACAGAAGCTTCAAAGCTTACTTTGTTCTTGCTGGAATTGCCTTTTTTTTGCTGGCGTTATCGTTATTCAACGCCGCCCCAAGCAAATCTCCGGGCAAACCGTCACCGATCATGATATTCTTTTCCGACAATTCTTCTTGACTCGAACACTCCATGTAATGTATGTCGCTGCTTGTGTTGTACTATATACGTATTTAATAAGAGCTCTGATAAACAGGACACTTTTAGGCTTTCAAACTGCCATTTTCTAAGGTGGGGTTCAGTTGGGGGGGCCATATTTTATTTAAAAAAGTGATCTCATGTTTTAGAGCAAATATTACCTCGAAGAATAATTGGCTGTTGTAGTCCCACCACCATAGTAGATGCAAAACAAAAACAATATAACAATCATGCACATTTTTATAATGTATTTCTGAAAAAATAGATAATTAAGTACAAATCCTAACAAAAAGCTTTATTATAATTTTGATTCAAGAAATAAAATAAATGCACATAAATAGACATCGGCAGTAAAGCTTGAGTTTATTTTCTCTTTTTATAAAGAGGAAAAACAAAATCTGTCAATAGGAGCCAATGACTAAAATTAAGTAGGCCTAAATGTTAAAATAAATCCTAAAACTGAATATGAAAATTCACATTTTGCTTGAGTTATATATTAAGATATTTTTGCAAATTATACGACACTTCTAAATCTGTTTTTTTAAATTAGAGTTACCGTATTTTCACAACTATACAGCGCATCGTATTTTTAGCCACAGTGTCATTAACGAGTGCTATTTCTGTATTTTAAACACACAAAGGACGCACCGTTTTTATAGACGCAGCCAGGCATGGCATATATATATTATATATGGATGAATATCGAACCGCAATAGCGCTGGCTACGGGAATTAGCCCCAGACTCTATTTTCGGTGCGCAGTGACTATTGGGATATATAGTTCTTTTGTCAATACACCCAGGATGACGGCAAACACACTAATTTGGTGCTACATGCACCAAATGCACGCTACACCCACATTCTAAAAACACGTTTTTAAAAAGGCAACGGAAGCAAAACTGAGTACTTTATTTAGCCATTTTACAATGTACTCTCGTCATCATTTCATTTTCGGGACTTGGTCGCAAATCAAAAGTGACGGCGAGCCGTGAAAAAAGCCATCCGGTCGCTTGACATACGCCTCACGTAGCCATAATCCCATGTTGTGGTTCGATATTCATCCATAGATAACATATATACATATAGTTCGCAGTCTAGCTTTGAATGCTCTGTTGACGCCAACATCTAGCGGCAGGATTTCTTTTGTAAATACAGCCGAAATGACGGCGAGCACCAAATTAGTGTGTTCGCCGTCATCCTGGGTGTATTGACAAAAGAACTATATATCCCAGCAGTCACTGCGCAGTACTTTTTCTACGGGAAAATTGTAGAGTCGGGGGCTGCTTGCCGTAGATGTCCTATCGACTGATTTATTTTATTTTATCGTGATAACAATTTTAGTATTGGTCCATATATAAAGAGCACTGGATTATAAGGCGCCCTGTCTATTTT
The DNA here is from genome assembly GCF_051989625.1 of Stigmatopora argus. Taxonomy (NCBI): domain Eukaryota; kingdom Metazoa; phylum Chordata; class Actinopteri; order Syngnathiformes; family Syngnathidae; genus Stigmatopora; species Stigmatopora argus. The sequence goes on from NC_135404.1 coordinate 5,292,932, forward strand.
GGAGAAAATTTAAGACTTATGTGCGCCTTATAGTCGTGAAAATACGGTAAATACAACTGAACTGCTCCTGTAAATGCATTTTTTTTAAAGTCATTGAACATTTAATTCGCTCAGTTTTTTTTGCGTAGAGAGCCCACATACCACAGCCGCTATCTGCACCACACTTTGAAAACCACTTTTTTAAAATGCGTGTTACTGATTAATGGCAATATGCGCGTGAGATGAAGCCCCCACAAGATGAATGTCAGCTTTGCCCGAGTAAATAATCATCATCCATCATAAAGTATCCGCTCCCAAGTGGGTATTAGAAAATAAACACCTGCTTAAACATTCGTATGATTTATAGCATTTTTTTTTCGCTCCACAACTTACATGGATAGTTTGCTCCTCCAATGTTGGAGTATGTAGGAGTGGGTGATGGAGGAGGGCAAATGAGTTGATGTAAGAAACGAGGTGTCACGAGCAGTGGGCAGTTGCGGTGAAAAAAGAAGTGGAGATGTCTTGAGTGCGATTCCCACTGGTGGAACAAAAGGTCGAGTAGAACGGGAGTTGAAGAGGCTCAACCACGCTTCGCCAACCGGGCAGTTGCAACGTCAAGTACACCTGCGGAATCTGAACACGTACCGATAAACGGGCCTAAGGTGAAAATTAGTCAGCCAAATGATTTTTCGATGTCGCTGAGAAGCAGCTTTTATACCCGCAAAACATTGCCGAAGGGAAACATTTCATGTTTTATTTAAAAAAAAACATTTTAATGTGAATTTGATACAGTTTTGAAGCGATAATGTCTTAACATCAACCTTATTTTGACTTGAAATTAATCACGTTTTGAAGCTGCAAGCTGTCATGTTTTAATATGATCCTTTATTGCATTTTGACATGGTTCTTTTTTACGTTTTAAGGTAAAACCTGCGCTATTGACTGTAATTGAACTTGTCAAGTTAAAATTGAACAACATTTTAACCTGAAAACTAGCTATGGCATTATTTACCATACTCTACTATTTCTTATACAGTTTACTATACTATTTACTGTACTATACTATTTCTTATACAGTTTACTATACTATTTACTGTACTATACTATTTCTTATACAGTTTACTATGCTATTTACTGTACTATACTATTTCTTATACAGTTTACTATACTATTTACTGTACTATACTATTTCTTATACAGTTTACTATACTATTTACTGTACTGTACTATTTCTTATACAGTTTACTATACTATTTACTGTACTATACTATTTCTTATACAGTTTACTATACTATTTACTGTACTATACTATTATACAGTTTACTATACTATTTACTCTACTATACTATTTCTTATACAGTTTACTATACTATTTACTGTACTATACAGTTTACTATACTATTTACTCTACTATACTATTTCTTATACAGTTTATTATACTCTTTAATGTACTATACTATTTCTTATACAGTTTACTATACTATTTACTCTACTATACTATTTCTTATACAGTTTACTATACTCTTTACTGTGATATACTATTTCTTATACAGTTTACTATACTCTTTACTGCGCTATACTATTTCTTATACAGTTTACTATACTATTTACTCTACTATACTATTTCTTTTACAGTTTATTATACTATTTACTGTACTATACTATTTCTTATACAGTTTACTATACTATTTACTATACTATACTATTTATTATACTATACTATTTACTATACTATACTATTTCTTATAGTTTACTATACTATTTATTGTACTATACTATTTCTTACACAGTTTACCATACTATTTACTGTACTCCACAATATGTAATATATGTAATGACTAACGTGTCATGCAAAACATGAGAATTTCCCCTAGAAATAAGATAATGACTTCGAAAGGGACGTGCTTCCATATATTCCAACCGATGCCTCAAAGATAAAAAACAGTTTTGACATGAGAATAGTTTCCTGTCAAAAAAATACTCGTTTTCTACCTATTATCCAGTTACTTTAATAGTGTGCAATAATGTCTTATTACTCTAGCAAAGACGCTTTGCAAAGCTAAAAATGTCTCTCTGCAATGTCTCTGCTCCTATATGGGGGCTCGTGGTTCTAATTGCGCCGTTCCTCGTATTGTGTAGTCACGAGTCTTGTCAATTATGAGAAGAGTATTTCATGCTACATGTTTTCAGCTTCTGGCATACGAGAGTAAGAGGAGAAGCAATTCCCGGAGGAAAGAATGAGTAGAAAAGACATTTTTAAAACAATAACAATAGCCCGTTTTCTTGGAGGATGTTAATTCAATGAGATCTCCATCAACATGCGTTGATGCGTTGTTATATTTGCGATAGTTTCCTCCATCAGGCCGTCAAAGTGAATGAATATTTTTTTCAAATCCAATAAAATTTAAAGAAAAAGATAAAATAATACATAATAATACTTAACATTTTTCTGCTCTTCTGGATTAAAACCCTAAATTTTGTTTTGAATTAGTTTTTGCTTTTGTTTTTCAAAAAAATATACAATAAAATAAAATAAATGCTATGAAAAATACTAAGATAATATTTAGATTTTATCTTTTTTTTAAATGAACGCAAAATAAAAGAAAAAATATCTCAAAAGGCCCTAGTTTACTTGCCATTAACGGCACTCGACGTTCAATCCATTTTGACTTAGTGGGGTTATTGACCATTCGTTTTATAACATGTTGTTTTTCCATCTGTGTTTCAACCTAAGTTTTCAGAGTAAGAGACGGAAACCTTCCAAATAAAGATGTTTTGGTTACTGCTGATTTCTGGGCTCAGGTCCACATTTATGCTTCCAAAGTTTAACGGACTTAATGACAAAGGGCCTTGACGTTGTTTGGTGCTGATCTGCAAAAGCGTGTCTATGAAAGCGAGAGATAATGAGAACACGGGGGAGCAGAGGGAAAATGCTGCAACATAATTGCAGAGGAGATGCTACTAGTTAAATATAAAATATTGGAGGTACAAAAGATCGTAGCTGTCCATCATTCACTGCCGTTGACAAAGATAGACGTCTAATCATGTGGAGTTCTACTGTGAAGTGAAATGAGTATCGTTCACAGACCTCCAATCCATTTGAAGCGGGAGGGTGGCAGGAAATGTATAAATTGGATGTATATTGTCATCAAATGCAGCCAATTAGTTTTAAAGCGATAGATGTCCAATCCAATCATCCAATTGTTTTATTAGTTTTAGTTGTTTATTTTTGAAATGTCACGTATCAATGTTTTCTTTCAATTACCGTATTTTCTCGCATATAAGCCACTTCTGTGTATAAGTCGCACCCTCAAAATTGCCTTAGATTCGTTGAAGTTTACAATTTTTCTGTTGTGATATGCCCCCAATTCACAATTTTCACCTCCATATTCATGGTTTTAATAGGAATTACAAATGTGTTACTCCGAAGGGAACATCTTAAGAAAAATCATCGCACGTGGTTTATCTGAAATACTGTATGAATTGAAAGGATCGTCTGCTGGACTGCACATTATTTTGGTCAATATCATAATGAAGTTAGTATGCCTGTCTTTGTCGATGCAAAATATCAAATTATTCCATTTGAAAAAAGAAATCTGTCTATCTTGACAAGAACCTGATACTTTTTAATGACAGATATTACAATTTTCTTACCAGAAAGTTAATGCATGGGTTTTTCTCCGGCTACTACGATTTCCTCCCACATTCCAATAACACGATAGATGAATGAATAATCATTTTCCTTCACTGATGTAGTAAGGGTTACTACTGAAATCAACTCAAGCCTTTTTTGGCACCCTGTGAGTGACAAAGGGGCCACTCTGATCCTTATTGTTCCCACTCGCCTTCTGATCCATGTGATCTGACATAGAGGTCAGAAATCAAGCCACAAAAAAGAAATCAGGAGGAAAGTACCCCCTGCTAGACGTTACACATAAAAAATAGCTTCCTGGATTAGATGTAAAATACATTTCGCATTCAGCCTGCACTTATTTTGCAATGATGATCATGGCGATGAATATGACGGTGATGGTGATTACTCTCCGGAAGTCACGACAAAACAGAGGATGTTTTGTAAAACAAGTAAACGTAGCTCTTAAAAAGCCAAGCACGGCAGACAGAAGCTACTTAAAGGAGAATCTTAGATAAGTCTGTACATGTGGCACCGGGGAATACCGTCCACTTCCATTACTCTGCGAGCGTACATTGAGGCAGCAGGTTAATGGAGCAATTATCCGCTCCATTTCCAAGCCAAACAAAATCATGTTAAATTTCTAAAACCAGAGCTGGTTTTCTATCTTCCAAACGGCCTGGGAACATCTAACCGTCAAGGTCCTTCAGCTCTGAAATTTCGCATTTTTCAATTTTCAGTTTCAATCAATAAGGAATGGTTATTGGGTGGGATGAGGCTTTTTTCTGGAGACTATCAATTCTTTAATGCTCTTGAACACAAGTCTTTGGAACCATTGTTCTGGTCTTTTAAGATGTTGTCAGCTCACACAAGGAGGCTTACCTAGAAATGACCCCTAACCCCGTCGCAACTGTGAAAATGTCTTAGGTCTATCTCTAACGGTTCTTTTTGGGCTAAGAATGCACAAATTCAGGTGCAATAACAGATGAGACTTCCACACAAACATGCAGGCGATATGTACATCCCATATTTTCTCACCCATTTGTGAATAAACAATGGTTGACTGCTACCTTTGTTGTTCCCGGTTTTATCGCTAAACCAACCAAATGTACGAATTTGTCTTTTTTTCTACTTGAAAATGAAAACGGAAAGTATGGACAGAATGCAAAACTGGGTAACAACAGAGCTTTATTCCAAAAGGAAACTTGAAGTATCAATGCTAATCGTCCTTTCAAGCACATTGGTATTGTGTCAACCTTATGTGGTCAGGCCTCGCCATCAGGAAAAAAAACTTCTGCATTAAGCCTATGATTTTATCAGCCAGGTGGTGAATTTTGTCAGATTGATTAGTATGCTTGAGAATATGTGAGATTGAACGCAGGCAATTTTGTCATTTACGAGTTGTCTAATCTAGCTTTTAGTTAGGATAGCACTACTATTGTGTTGGACGCTGAATTGAGGTGCTTTTGATTCGTTTTTGTTTGTTTCGGTGTTGTGGCGCCATTATAATGGCTTAATAGTTTTCTTATATATTTGTAGATACATTAGCAAACACATTTCATCCAAAATTGGCATAAGTTTATCATTTTTAAAGGGTTGATAGTGGTTATTATTAAAGCTTGTGGAACAAATTATTCTATTTCGATGTAAAATATGCCTCTACTTACGAAAAATCCCAAACAAACTGTGTTTGACACGACTGCATTGATTGAATACACGTAGCGTGAGATAACAATATGCCACAAACCATTTTTAAAGCAAAAACATCTCAGGGAATTTTTGAAAACGAAAGGTGACGTGATGCTGAGACTAATACACGCCAAGCCCGATGGCCGCAGGATACATCGCTTTCCATCGTGTGTGGACAAGCGGCCATGTTTGTTCTGACGGGTCCACAGGATGGCTGTTCTTTCGCCTAGAGCTTCTCTCGCTCTCTTTTTCACTTACCGCTGGCTCCGGTCAATGTCATCAGTGAACTAAGTGCAATGGTGTTTCATCTCACTCGAGAGAGGAGAGCGGAAGGAGAGCACGTTCAAATCTCAACGATCCAACTTGTCACATTCGGGTGGGGAGAGACTGCACCCGCGGCAAGTTTAACCAGTCAATGTGCAAATACACAGGTTTAAATCTGCTAGATATTTTTTTTCCTCTTTAAATTACCCAGCACGATACCGGCTGTTTTATACAATACAAAACCAAAAGACAATTGTTGCCCTATTAAAAAAAATATTTGGCTGTTTAACAAATAAAAGATAGAGTTTACACACTTAGAGAAGGTGAATAAATTTAATCACTCATCTATTAAGATCCGACAGACGTTTCTGGCCACCATAAAAAAATTCAACACTCTACATTGCACGGTTTGGACAAACGTAGCGAGAGAATCTTAACATACACACACCCATAAATCACGCTTTATAAGGATTATAGATCACTATTTTTAAAATAATTTGCTGAAAAGGTAAACAACAATTTTGACAGTTTGTCAACCCCTCTCGCTTAGTTTTGAATTGGCAATCATTGTTACACATGCATCAAGTAGTGTGGGAATTAATGAAATATACAATGCATTGACTTGATTGGCTTGTCTTTGTTCTGTGTTTTTTTCGTTGGATAAAGCTACTTCTAATTGTTTTTAAATACATCCTTCATCGCATGGGTTATAGGGGGAAGTGGCTGGAATTCCCAGCGTGCCTTGCGGTGTCTTTTTTGCAAATTTAAATAGTATATATCTTTTTCTGAGTGGATAACTAGTAATAGTGGGTCAGTTGTCGTTATTCATGTTCACCCAATTTATAATCTATTAATTTTTATTAGCTCTTTATGCACTGTAAGTTTGTGTCATGTAATACATCACTAATTTGTGTTGTAGAGAGTCGTCCTAAGACATCATATTTTTTCGTTTGTTCTATTGTTAAATAGACTTTTCGGGGCAGTTTGCCACTATTTTAGAAAAAATTGCCAGCCTCTCACTGTCCTTAATCTTGAGCATATATAACTAAAATATGGAAATTGAGGTTATGAAATTAAGATATAATTTTTTTGTGATAAACATGAAACTTAAATGCGAGCAGAACAGAAATGTTGTTTCTAAACTTTGTGCGTCTATATTTGTCGTGAAAACAAGATTCTGTACTGTTAGAATGTATAAAAAAAGTCAAATCTGATGTCCTGGTGGCGTCTTGTATCAGATGGTTGTTATACAAGCTTTTCTCACACCTCCTTTGCATAAAATCATCGCTACATGCACTTGCCAAATAGAAAATGCCGCCATAAATGTTCATCACCAATCCCGTTGTTTCCCATTGTGCCTAATGATGCTTTATGCAAAGAAACGTGCATTGGAATCGCGTCTTAATTGTATGATTGCCTAAGGAAAAAAACTACATAATCATTTGCACGGAAAGCCTAGCTGATGTTTTCGGTCCGTGCTACAATTAGCTTTCACTGAATCAAAGACAAACCCGTTCTCCGTTATGATAGCATATTTCAGACTTTGCTGGAATAACACTTCATTAATTAGAGAGATTCATCACAGCTCACAACTCTGCAATTACAGCATGCTTGTAATAATGACAATTTGTTTGTTTACTCTCGGTGCTGCGATGGAGTCGAGCACTCAAAAATCGTTTTTGAGAGCATGACGTGTTCACATCTGCTCACAAATGCCGCGCTCGTTTAGATTTCAGCACCGTAAAGATCAACCAATGAGTTACCAGGCTAGTAACATTTAACTAAGGCACTAAAAAATGCGTTTATAGGATTTGACCGAATGAAGTGGCGTAGAAAATGAAAGAGGAAATGAATCCCGCTCTAATACGAGCGTAGGTAGCACGGGGCGCCCGTGTCTTAATCTAGTTACCATGACTGCTCTATCCCCGAGCCTGTTATTTCTAAAATGAAAAAGATAACAGGGTCACGAGCGGCAGAGAGGCGGGAACGTCTAGCCGGTTATCCCATCGTCTGAAATATGCCACAATAACCGTCCCCAGAATGTCCGCCAAGAGATGAGTTGAATGCCTAGTAAATCTTACACAGTGTCGATTTTGAAAATGAGTTTGCTTTCGAATGGAGTCGCCCGGGTACGAGAAGGTGATAGACGCGGCAATAAATGGCCGTCACCCGTTTCCCTTTCCATCTCTGTTGCGACTGTTCCAGTTTTGGTACGCTGCAACTTTTTGGCATTGTAAATAATATTGGATTGGAACAAAAGGGCTGCTTTGTTTAAGAAAAATGGTAAGCATGAATTAATAAGGGCAGGACAAACAAACTTGGGTACGTTTGCTTTTTGCCAGACATTTTGGGTAACCCGTTTTAGTATATCGGACTAACAAACTAAACTAAAAACATAGCAACAAGTCCCATATTGACGATTACATAGTTTAATCAATCAAATCAAAAACCTTTATTGTCATCATACACAGCTGCGTATAACAAAATTGGTGGTGCTACTCCACAAAGTGCGTTTTCCCATTAAAAAAAACAAGTAATCTAAAAATATAAAAAGTCACATCCTAGCAAGGTACATTATAAACATATTGCACAATGCCTCCATAGGAATTGGCTATGGCCTCACAAATGCTTTAATAACTTGTCTCCTCATAAATGCTTCTAAAAATGCAGTCATCGAAGTTTTCGATTAAACTTAACTCATAAAAATTGTTATTTCAATCATTTTTAATCATCATTAAACCCCCTTAATGCCTGAATTTACATTGAAAAAAACTGCACATCAAACCATATTGAGGGAATACGTAAGTATAAATGAGAGAGAGAATTTAATAATACAACAAAAGATAGAGATTTACAAAAAAAAGAATGATTCCAAAATAAAATATTACATATTATTGATGGCGACAGTGATAGTTTAGCAGCCATATATTGTGCTACATATCTAATCAATTTGAAAATGGAGTCTTGGCAGCTAATGAACAAATGTTCCACTTTTTATCCATCATGTCACAAAAAATAACTTCGGGGTGTGCAATAACAATGTGCAATATTCTAGATTGTGCAATATTTTAGAATTTACCTTGCCAGGATGTGACTTTCTATATTTTTATATTACTTATTTATGTTTTTTTTTTACTGGGAAAACGTACTTTGTTGAGTAGCACCACCAATTTCGTTATACGCAGCTGTGTATGATGACAATAAAGGCTTTAGAATTTTTTTTTATTTTTTTTTATTGGAAATTATGACATTTTAACAGTAAAAATCATATGCTATTAGAATAATTGGCCTGTTCTTTAACAAAAATATTTGCAGGTTAGATAAGTAAAAAGGGGCAGAATTTGTCCACTACTACGATTAGCCATATTGGACAAACTATAGTTAATGTAAAAAATGTATTAACAGGAGGGTTCATTTTATAACATTCAGGAGCTTATCTTAGGCTTTAGGGATGGAAACACATTTGATAATTGGCAAGGCTTTTCTTTAGCCCAGAGAAAATCTAATTGTCAATAGAGTCGAAAAACATTTCTCGCAGTTTGAACTGTGCGGTTTGTTGCATCACTTTGCTTGTTGTGGCAATGCAGCCATGCCGAAATGCGTTTCATCCTCCATAACTGGAGAGTTTTCCACCTCATTCCTGGTAGAGCCAAATTAGTTTTTGCTTGCCAAAGCGGCGGCTGGTCTAAAGTTTTTCTCGCTCTTTTTCTGAGAGGTTTTTGAGCAGAGTTGGACTTTTCCCAAATTCTTTCCAACATGAGGGACTCTGAAAAGTTTCAGTGTCATTTAGTATTTTTATTAAAATGAATGAAACAGGTGCCAGGTGTTTAATAACCGTGAAAGGTTTCATTCAATTCAACAGTCACACTGTAACTCGAAAATACAATTTCTCAAGTAACTCAGTGGAGGTGATTTGCTCTCTCATGAATCACTTCCTATAGAGTTTCCTATTAATTTCAAGGGATTTTCAAGTCATTTCCTTTCATTTATTTGGTGCCATTGATGCCGCTAGACGTCCAATTGCTTTTATTGGAAGGGGCAAACTTTTTCCTCCAGCTGAAATGGGATGTTTTTGTCAAATTTAGGTGGAACTGTACCTTTTATGCTTAACTTTTGGGGGTCTTGTCTTGTGTCTTCCTGTATTTTTGATGTGTAAATTAGATGATTCAGATAGAAAATGCAGGATGGGATAGATTTTGAAATGTAAAATGTTATTGCCATTAGGAAGGTATTTTTATTGTTGTGGAAAAACCTTTTTTTCCCCAAAATTGTGGGAATTTTTCTATCATTACAAAATTTGAACAGTAAGAATTTGTCAAACAACTTGGGCCCCAAAAAGTGGGCAAAAAACAAGTTTGCACGAAATTACCTCATTTTTTACTAAAAATAATGAAGCAAGAACTTTTGGTTCAAAACTAATTTTAGGCGAGGTTATATTGTTCAATACATTTTTAGTATAGCTTTTATTTAAAACAATAACATTACAGAGTAATTTTTCTCTTGTTTTTGAAAAAAAAAAATATTGAAAATGAATGAATAGGACAATGGCTACTTTTAGGTACTATTAACTCATTCACTGAGGTAGACGCCCAATTCATTTAGACTGGGAGGGCTGATTGCAAGCTGCCAGCTATTTGAGTGAACTGGATTTGAACAGGTATCGCCATCAATGGCGCTAAAACATGATGACTCACTGCCAGCTAAAGATTTCTTATCGTCTTTTTTCAAGCATCCTACATTCATCATCTAGCAGCGGCATCATCATTCAGAATGGTAATTGAACCTGTAATTAATGTCTGCTGCCTTTGGCGGGCTTCTGGCGAACAATAAATCTTGTGATGATAAATCAATTAGCAAAAGTTGGCACCGTCAAAACCCCCCCCAAAAACGAGTGGGGAAAAAAAAGGTGATCTAAGCATGTATCCATGTGGTCATTTGTTCCCTTTTACCCATTGAAATCTCACTCAGCAGTTTATAATACAGCCCAAAGCCATTTCATATTGTTGCTGATATATTCATCCCCTCGCAAATACAAAAATGGGGGGCGAGACGTGTTTACTCACCCTGAAGACAGTTGATATAATAATCACCACCTACCTAAAATGAAAAGCAGGGAGTGCAAAAAAAAACATGCCAGAAAAAAAAGGAAAAAGAAATATAGGCCAATGAATAATTTATGAGCTTGCAGCGTGTCCCCAACTCAGCATTTAGCTCCAGGAAACATTGGACAAACTCTGTAAGGGATTCTGTAGGTTTTGTCATTAGCGATTTCCATGCAAAAGCAACCAATGACCATACATGGCTTGAGTGGAGGCCAGCTACAGATTTAAAGAAGGAACTATGCATCCAACAATGCAAGATTTAGAATTCACCGGTTGGCGCATTTTCCCATTAGCTACCACTGATGGTGATGAATCGTGCAGCATGGTTCAGTGGTAGAGTTGTTGTTGCTGTTGTTGTCACAACCCAGAGGTTGGGGGTTTAACTCCCTGCCCTGGTGACTTTGTTAACGTATCCTTTAGTAAGATATGGACCCCCACGTTGCTCCTGATCCTGCCTCATCAGTAGGTAAACACTAAACAACCTTAAAGGCTTGAAAATTAGGTGTTTTTACATTTATAACTTTCGTTTTGGCATAATACCATTTATAACCGTGTGCGGTCGATTGGTCGCCGGTCTTTTGGTCGCGGTCTTTTGGTCGCCCCGACCGCGACAACGGGCGACCAAAAGACCTGTGCCCAAAAGACCGGCGACCAAAAGACCGACGACCAAAAGACTGGCGACAAAACAAGGTAAAACAACACGGTCTACGCATCAATAAAAGCCAACAATGGCCATGAGCAGTTTCACTTAGCCGACGTGTGAGTGTATAAGAGTTTGTATGTACATGCGTTGTACCTTTGAGAAGCTACGTCAGTCAGGGTCTTAACAAGTTCTCCAACAAAAAACAATACAAGTCCGGGAAATTTGGAGCTTTTCTTTAGCCTAATATTTACTAGGGCATTAAGTATGACTAAATAGTAATTTGCAGTTTGTATTTAGGGAATTTGAGCAACGATTTAAATGGTAATTATCACTTACCTTCCGGGCGACCAAAAGACAGGCAACCAAAAGATCGGCGACCAAAAGACCGGCGACCAATCGACCGTGTACCTTTATAACACTCATACTAGGAAAACACGTCTCCAACCTACCTGCTTTAATTTTATTTCATAATTAACATTGGCTACCATTATATAACACTTTAATTTTGGCATAGTACCATTTATAACACTCATACTAGGAAAACACGTCTCCAACCTTCCTACTCTTCTACCTGCTTTAATTTTATTTCATAATTAACATTGGCTACCATTACATAATACTTTCATTTTGGCATAGTACCATTTATAACACTCAAACTAGGAAAACACATCTCCAACCTTCCTACTCTTCTACCTGCTTGAATTTTATTTCATAATTAACATTGCCTACCATTAACTGGGGCAGATGTCCAATCTATTCGGGTAGCAATCAAGTTGGTCTGAGAGTAAGAATGGGCTAACTCAGGGTTGGGCAAACTTTTCAGCCCGGGGGCCACATTGACTTTAAAAATTTGACAGGCGGGCCGGGTCAGCACAAGATACGATACATATAAAAACTGCATCGTTAACAGTACATATGAAACATAAACAGAAAAAAGGACTAAAGTATGAACATAGTCATCAGTCATGTGGGATTTATGGGGTGTTTTCTTGGTTTTCATCAGACTAAAGGTCTGTTCACACACATATGTAGAGCCAAATAACACCAGAATCCTCTGTGCCATCTTCTGGATGTTTGGAAATTTGGCTGCACTTAATGAAGCCTAAAACTCAGAGACTTTCAGGGAGTTGAACTTGTCACATTGGAGAACAATCAGTTCCAACTGCAACTCCTGTGGAACCGTTTCCGGGTCTTGTGAGAAAGGACATGACACCAGCTGTCAATTTTTCCAAAATCGCAAAACCGACGGCAGAATTGCTGATGCAGGTCATCCAATGATTTCCTGTATTTTGACCGCATTAAAAAAAAAATTATAATAATTTGGACAACGTCGGCGGGCCGGATTAAAAGGCCTAACGGGCCGTATATGGCCCGCGGGCCGTATTTTGCCCATGTCTGGGCTAACTCCATTTTTTTTAACTCATTGACTGCCATTGGCAGCGATAGAAATTCGATCCATTGTGAGACTAGAGAGGGCAAACTGACTTTTTGTCCTTTTTAAGTAATTGTCTTCCTGTGGAGGGAACAGCATAGACGTGCAATTCATTTGGATTTGGATCGAACCGAACAATTCACAATGCGAGCTACTGAGACCAGGAGTGGGCCAACTCCAATTTTGGCAATTTTAAACTCTGGAAAATGTCAATCCAATTTTTTTAACGGTGACAAAATGTGCAATTCATTTGGATTCAGATGTCTGCATGGGACCAATCAGTCACATTTTCAGCTACCGAGAGCAAGTGTGGATTCACTCAATTTTTTTGTCATTTTCAGCCTCTGATAATAAGCGTCAATCCAATATGTTAACATAAGGACATTGTAAGCCAAATAAGCAGTGAAGTAATTGTATAGTAAATTAGCTATAATGCTGGACAGCACTGTATATTTCCAGCACCATTTTCCCTAACACAGGCAAAATATAATGAAGGCAAATGATTCTGTATTTAGATTGCACGCTGTAATATTGCTTCCACGCGCAAGCCGATAGAAACGGCATTTATGCTAATACGGTTGCCGGGGTGACGAGTGGTCGGCTCTGATAAAGCGCTGTGTCTAATTAACACGCTGACAGCTGCACTGTTTGGGAAATCGCACCCTTCCAGTTTATTCGTGTAGTTAAGAGACCGGCTCCAGGGCAACTGCTAGGCCTTCGTTTATTTTATATCTGCCATCACAAGGCTGTGCATTTGCTTTTTTTTCATTCAAATCATAAAGGCAACATGAAATGTTTGTCTTTTTTTTTGGGTGGTGGTAGTGGTATCGCCAGTGGGCTCTAAAAATAACAGCTTCTCAAAAAGCCTGCATGTAAATAATGAGGCTTCGCGATCGGTCAGTCCAGCAACATTGGTGTCTTTTTGCTAATCAAGCAATCACTCAAAAATAAATAAATAAACAGTAAACACTTTGAAGTCGCGAGTAATCATTAGCATTAAAGACGGCGTGGCTCTGGTAATTTTGTTTACAGTTGCCGTGTCGGACCGCAGTACTCGCCTCTGCATATAACATATGTATGCAATTAATCTTGACTTAAAAATCCTGCTTGTTAGAGGTATACATGCATGCTGCTAGAAAATCAAAAACAGGAGCAGCTGAGTCGGTAAAACATAAGTCGAAAAGAACATAAACAGTGGCCTAGATGTCATTCATAGCGATAGATCCCCAATTCATTTGAACTGGGAGAGGCTTGCAGTGACCGTAAATGGGTCAATCCATGTAGTGCACCTACTTTTTACTTGTTGTGTTATGAATTAATTAATTGACTGAGAAATCATGTGGGAATGCATTTTGTTTGGTGGAGTTCTGTGTATTTTAATTTTAATTTCTGCTAATGTTGGAATTCTGATTCATTCATGTTGGTTTTTGGTCAATTCCTGATGATTGGGGGTCACTTTTCGTTGATTCCGGGAGGTTCCTCTTGGTTTTCGGTCAATTGTTGTTAATTTAGGGGCAGCTCTGGTCCATTTTCGGTGTAACTCCAGGTCACTTTTGGTCGATTTTATAGCCTTGCTGTTGGTTTAGTGTCACTTGCAATTTTTGGGGACGACTGGGTCACTTACTGTTGATTTTTGGGCAAATACTGGTCCAGTCCTGTTGGTTTCATTGCAATTCTCAGTAACTCCGTATTGATTTTAGTCAATCCCTGATGATTTGGGGTCACTTTTTGTTGATTCCGGGTCGTTCCTGTTGGTTTTCGGTCAATTGCTGTTCATTTAGGGGCATGTCTGGTCCATTTTCCGTGAAATTCCAGGTCACTTTCCGTCGATTTCATGGCCTTGCTGTTGGTTTTTTGTCACTTGGAATTTTTTTTTGACAACTCTGGGTCACTTACTGTTGATTTTGGGGCAAATTCTGGTCCGGTCCTGTTGGTTTCGATGCAATTCTCAGTAACTCCGTATTGATTTTAGTCAATCCCTGATGATTTGGGGTCACTTTTTGTTGATTCCGGGTCGTTCCTGTTGGTTTTCGGTCAATTGCTGTTCATTTAGGGGCATGTCTGGTCCATTTTCGGTGAAATTCCAGGTCACTTTCCGTCGATTTCATGGCCTTGCTGTTGGTTTTGTGTCACTTGGAATTTTTTTTGGACGACTCCAGGTCACTTACTGTTGATTTGGTGGAAAATACTGGTCCGGTCCTGTTGATTCCGTTGCAATTCTCAGTAACTCTGTGTTGTTTTTGGATCTTGTCTTGTTGATTTTTCCATGCGGTGTCATGCTTGAGACTGTTTTGTTCAATTTGACAAACCACAGTTTATTTCAAGGATGGGCTATAGCGTCTTTGAGTAAGTACTACTCAATAGGAGTCCAAGCTATTCCACTAAGTGATGTTTAACTGCATGTGGGAAAGCAGTATTCCAGTCTCCCACTGGCTGGGAAGCAGCGGAAGACGGGATATCAGCTGACCCCGTAATGTGCACTGGGAATTCAAGCAGAGTTGGAGATGAAATAGATACCGCTCAGTGTTCTGACAACAGTACCATTTGTGGAAGAGTTTTCCCTCACACTCAAATACTTCAAAAAAGAAAAATATATAGGCCTGCTCTATGATCACGTTCCACTCTTTTAGTCTGTCACAAGCAAGGGATGTTTAAAAGGTTTGTCGACTCTTCGCAAAAGTAATCGGTGATTAGTTGACTATAAAAAGTTCCTTCATGGCAGCCACACGGTGCTGTCAAAGTTCCAGTTTTAATTCATATATAAGTGCTGAAATTCCTCCTCTTGATGCCTTTGTAAACACCGTTTACCCTCATCAAATTGACGGTACGCTGCTTGTTTTCCCTGTTATCTATCTGCGTTATATTTGCAGCGGTGCCTATAAAGTCACAACGTACGTGTGCTCGATGGTGTAGTTAACTGCCGAATGTTAATGCTTGTCGACAGAGGATCCCATTGTTTTCCTAAGCCCACCGAATCCTGCTGGCTCGGTTTAAAGGCTCCTGTCGTTTGTCCTCTTCTTCTCAGGCATGGCGATGTTGCCAAAGAGAGGTTTTATGGCCTTTTTTTAATCGCTCTTTGCTCTCTTCTCGCCCGCCAAAGGTCATACCTTGGCAGGATGGTGGCACTCCCTCGAGCAAGTTTGTCCACTGATGCGGTCAACTAAGAAGCCTTCTGACACGAGCCGTCATGACTCGGTCAGACTGTTTGTGGAGAGTTTGCATTTTCTCCAAAGGAAGCCCTAATCCATTCTGTTGTCAGTTCTGGCAGAGATCATTGACATTTGGATGACCCCAGAATTGAGTTCTATACTCGAGAAATTACGGCACGGTTCTTATATTTTGTCAGTTTAGCAAGTCTTACGATAAAGCCTCTTTCAAAGCGGCATTGGCAAGCTTCCTCTGCGGGGATCGCCGGCTTGAACGATCGACAAGTAAATGGACGAGATGGAGATAGGGATCGACAAGCGTCCTAGCTTCTTTCGTGATATCATAGAGCGCTGATGTAAGCAGGATTACCGAGGCAAAGACGGCTAGGGAGGGAATGATTTTGAAGCTCAACCCTATTTGTGTTTTGAGCCTCACTGCACTGACAAAACCTTTTCTCATGAAAAAACATGAACACAATAATAAGCATCCGTTTTTTTTTTTTTTTTAACTCAGTGGGGCTTAAACAATTTCATGAATATTCATATCCAACTAAAGATAGAATCGCCAAAAGCCATTGACATGCCACAAAGCCACCGTCAGCGGTCTGACGGTGCACATGCTAAGCGCCACTTGTACGCGCCGGCAAAACACGTTTCACACATAATGCGGACTGACTCGCACAGCGTTTCACAGTTGACTTGCCGTGGTGCCGCCGGAGAAATCCATTTAGTATGCGGTCATCAACTGTGTTGATGGGAATTTTAATCAAACGACTGCAATGCATTAATAAGTTCATTTACAGCAAATTAACAGTGTGGAATTGTAAATTGCTTATGTACAGCAGGTGTTTTGCGAGATATCGTGGCGGCCCAGGGTGCTCTAGAATGCATCTTTCTTCTGCATTGCAAATAAAGTAGGATGCCATCTTAAAGAAGTGACAGCGCGGAATTGCTACTTCCCCTACTCGCTCGTAGGTAATCCTGATGTGAATAAATCACAACAGCGTGATCAAAGATGGCGCCTTCAAAAAGAAAGGAAAGACGACAGGTGAAGAAGGCGATTGAGAGCCAAACCGACAGGGAAGGGGGGGAGGGTGCTTATCCTTTCCAATGGCTCAAAGAGGATTGTGTCCCTTTTGAGTGGCGCTACTTTTACAAGCAAATACATAAACGGAGTGCAGGCAAGAAGGGTAGACTATTGCAAATAGTATTTGGGGGCCGTCAGGGCCTTCAGGGCCTTCTCTGCTGGCCTAAGAAATATCTGAATCATATATTGTATTTTGTCCATCAATACTTATTAAATAATTCCAAATTGTCTGTTAGCTTCCTTTCCCCCTGGTTGTACTGCTTCCAGATGTGTGTTTTCATATTGAAGCATTTAACCAATCACATTTCAGTCATTATTTGTTGCCAGGGTCAGAAATCTACCTCAAAGCCTTCACAATCAGTTCTGCGGGCTCTGCCGCTTTAAACAAGCGTCGATAAGACTGTTGCTTTAACCAATCAGATTTCGAGTTGGCAACACCACAATGTATTGTCGCGGGCGTAGGGATACGTCATTGCCTTGTTGCAGGTGGAGGGATAAGTCATCAGTTTCACGAACTATGAGGCTAGTCATTAGCCAGAGCTACCAAACTGTATTTGGAGCGGGCTGCACAAGCAAATATATTGTTGTGTTGATTTAAAGCCATTTTCAAGACCGACTATGCCATAAATACGACAGGACAGGCTCGATTTTCAGCATTAACTTCGATGGCGATATAAAAGAAGGAAGAATGAAAGGAGGATGGATATTGTGTACAGTTAAAAAGGATTTTTGGTGAGTAAAATATGGCTATATTCCTAAGTAATATTTCAATTGTGGGCCAAGTTCTGATATCTGAAAAGCTCCAGTGTCACTAAATGCTGCTAGGAAGTGGATTTTACCTCATTTTAGTGCAATTTTTGCCGTTTCGCCATTGACGTCCATCACTGTCTTTTCCCGGGGAAATCACCTCCCTGGCCCGGTTGTAATGTCTGAAAAGCTCCAGTATTTGTATTTAATCAATAAATGCTGTTTTCGCCTGGATTTTACCCCATTTCCGGGCAATGTTTGCCGGTACGCCATTGACGTTCATCGCTGTCTTTTCCCGGGAAAATCACCCCCCTGGCCCGGTTGTAATGTCTGAAAAGCTCCAGTATTTGTATTTAATCATTAAATGCTGGTAGGAAGTGGATTTTACCCCATTTTTGTGCATTGATGTATTGATTTTTTTAATGTGTCGCAGCTGTAGCTGCAGTAGAGGTTTTATAGCCATAAAATAGTTTTTGGGGGTTGGATTGATTCGTTGAAGGCGCAACGAGAAAATGCACGGACCGCCACTGGCAAATACCGATCATTTTCAGTTTTTTTCAAATTCATTCTTCGGTTAATTGGGAAGTTGAATTGTCGCTGGAAATATTTGAAAAAATACTAAGTGAGGGACAAAAAGAAATATACATTAAATACATATAATATATACTAATGTTCCCTGGAGTGTTTTCCACAGCCGGCGAGCAAACACAGGAGGGGGAAGCCACCTTCACGCCTCATTGACTCGGTTTGCTCTGGCTAATTTTTCCCATTGCTGCCCACACACCGATAAAGGGTACAAAAAAAAAATCTGGCTCGATAATACCTTCCCGTTAGGGACTTTGACATGCGGGCTGTTATGCAGCAGATCTCGGCGAGGTGGCGATGAGCGGAGCTGTTACCATACGGAGTGAGAAAGAGCGTCAAAACAACGCCACGTCATTGCCGCCTTACGTAAGCGACAGCGGAAGACCAATTGGTGCAGATGCCTCACTAATTATCCATGATAAGATGGTGGCTTTTTTCAACACGTCGCAAAATCTAAAGCCGATTAGAGCGAGGAAATGTGGCGAGGTGGGATGCATGCAACCATGCTTTTCATGTTTTTAACTTAAACCCTTTGTAGTTTAGAACAGGAGACGAAAGAGGTGATTAAATTTGGGGTTATGAGGTCAAGTCCCAGAGGTCAGGCAAGAATTTCACAATTATTTTTGAATTATACATTTGAAAATGCTCCATTTTTATATGCATCGTTTTAGTTTTTCATTTATTTTTAACTAGTTTTGTCCAATCCATTTTGTCTGGGAATCCAAATAAAGAATTGAACATCTAGTGGTGATAGTAAGTTCTCCAAGTTGAAAAAAAATTGATGTTTTGTGTTGTCAATGGCAGAGATTGTGTTAAATGTAGAATGATTATATTAAATGTATAAAAATGTAAATAAATCCTCTTTAGATTGTTATTAGGGGTCATAACCTACTAGTTTCTGTTGTTATTCATTTCGAATTCAACATACTAACACAGAGTACCCCATTAATGCCCATAAATTAATATAGAATACATGAATTGTCGCAAGATTATAGGAAAGTAAGCTATATTACCTAGAAGTGATCCAGAACTGCTCCAAAATCAAAATAACCTCAGTCTCAGTCTGCAGAAGGTCCCCACCTTGTGGACTTACTGTGTGTGGCTCCAGTTTTTTACCTAGGTCTACAATGTCTTGTGTGTCTTGTGTCTGTCTTGCTACTGCAACCAAGACATTTCCCGAATACGGGATGAAATAAAGTTCTAACCTAACCTAACCAAAAATCAATGGAATTTAGCCTTTAAAACATAATTTCTCTAGAATTGCATTAACTGTAAATTTTAAAAAGGGTTATTTCGGCCATTTTTTGCTTCAAGGTTTGAATACATACGACACCAGGATTAATCAACTAATCGATGATCAAATTAATCAGCAACTATTTTGATCACTGATCATCCAAATTCTTTTTTTAAATAATCTTATTTACTTTTCCATGATTTCTGTATTCTTAAGCAGATTTATCATGCAGCATGTACACAATTCCAAAGTATGTCTACTCCAACTTTTCTCAGGGCATAATTTTTAGTTGAACACTTTTCTAGCTAAAATATGATTCCCAAAGTATTACACAGGATGAGTCTTAAAAAATTGTATGGAACAATTTTGGATAAATCTTGTTTTCCTAATGTTCGTGTATCAAGCATGATTTACTAACATGGGACTATAAAATGGGATGGTTAGTGTTGAAAATCGCTTTTTAAAAAAATAAACTATCCAAAAAAATCATTACTACTTTTATTTAATTTCTAGTGTTTTATAGAAAAAATACATTAGATAAAAATATCTTTTTATCTGGTTTTCGCAGGGAAACGTCACAATTAAAAGATTTGCCTCCTCCAAGCCCCAATTGAAACGGACTTGGAACTCGAGCCGAGGGTTTTGCGTTGCTGACGGCCTAATTATACGGATTGGCTGCAGCGGAGCGCGGCCGATCAGCTCTGGGGACAAATTAATTCGGGTAGAGTGCGAGAGATGGTGGTGCCGGGCCACACTGCTGCCAATTGACTGCGGGTGCATTCGGCGTCATTTGGCGTGTGACAGATTTGTGTTGAATTACAACAAGAGGCATAAGCCAAACGTAAACAACATTTGTGTTGATTCAATGGCGTTCTCGACGCGCGAGTGTGCGTTCATCACTCAAAGCAGCCGCTGGTCATTGCTGAGAATTATTGTTGGACTCCGTACAGTATATTAGCTCACATAAACCGCAAAGTAATTGGACCATAAAAGGCCATTTAGGGAGACAAATGTTTGTTTTTCATCACGTTGCGGCAGATTGATGCTGCGCCTAATTAAAATGTCATTTTAGCCAAATGAAAGTGGGAAAATTCCCGGACTTTTACAACTTTGCCGCCTGCGTTTGACGGGTTAATGAGAAGGTGCGCAAGGGAGTAACAAAAGGTCATTAAGAGCTTGAGTAAATTAAGAAACATGTTTTTCTTTTTTGGGGGGTGGAGTGCTCATAAATTGCGATGTTGGCGGTGCTTGCGTATGCATTGGTAGTTTGTTCACTGATCAAAAACACAAAGAGCATATTCATCCCTTGCCTGTTTAGTCCGGAACAAACCAAAAAGTCAGTGGTGTGCACCTTTGGGCTGATGTGAATACAAACCAGCAATAATTGATGGGCATCAAACAGCCTGGTTTGCTTCCAAGCTTTATGTGAAATGTTGTTTGGTTAGCAGTATTTTGGCTAGCATGACATGGAGCGATGAGGAAAGGGAAGGTTTTCTAGATATTTGTACATAAACTTGACTTTGCATCGATACCCCCTGATTCGCCAAATGTCCCGCTGAATCATATCATTACGAGCTGCTAGCTGGACCGCTGTGATTGTATAGTTCCGCGTTTTATCCCTGCCTACACAATTTTGTCCAATGATTGAAAAATGTTGGCTCATAGGTATGTTTTCGGCGGCTTGCAAAATTTCTAATGTGCAGGAGAACTGCACCAGGGGGGTTTGTAGTCCACACTCAGTTCCCTGAGAGGTCAGCCGCGTGATTTCCAAACAAAAGGCGTCGAAACGAAGGTGTTCAAAATCAAAGGAAAGCCTTAACAAGCAGCTGTGACAGGTCATAAATATTAGCCGCGGCTGTCGAGACCACACTTAGATCCTGATGAGACCTTAGTGATTGGTAATTGAGTCTGATTTTCGGTACTTGGACGTTTCGTCGAAATACGTTTGGTCCCCGGACGTTTGGTCGACCGGATATTTGGTCGACCGGACGTTTGGTCGACCGGACGTTTGGTAGAACGGAAGTTTGGTAGAACGGACGGACGTTTGGTAGAACGGACGGATGTTTGGTAGAACGGACGTTTGGTAGAACGGACGGATGTTTGGTAGAACGGACGTTTGGTAGAACGGACGTTTGGTAGAACGGATGTTTGGTCGAATGGACGTTTGGTCGCCGGGTTGTTACTGTTGAAACCAGCTCTCAAAATTATAATCATGAGAGAGAAATAGAGTGAGTTTAATATCAACAGTAAACTCTCTGTCATAATTTGACAGCGAGCGAACCCGGCGACCAAACGTCTGTTCTACCAAACGTCCGTTCTACCAAACGTCTGTTCTACCAAACGTCCGTTCTACCAAACGTCCGGTCGACCAAACGTCCGGTCGACCAAACGTCCGGTCGACCAAACGTCCGGTCGACCAAACGCCCGGTCAACCAAACGTCCGGTCGACCAAACGTCCGGTCGACCAAACGCCTGGGGACCAAACGCCTGGGGACCAAACGTCCGGGGACCGAACGTCTTTCGACGAAACGTCCGGTCACGAGATTTTCATGTTCAAAGAAAGTGGGAGTTTTGCGGTGCACACTTTGTGATATCGCTGTACAAATAAGACATTGTTCAAGCCCGAAGGACACTAACAGGCTGGATCAAATCATACTCTCAGACCATCTACCAGTAGTACCTTGGCGATCGACGTAAAGAGCGCCCCTTGTTTACATGCTTATTGCAATCAATTTCCGCCTTTGAGTTAATGTGGAAAAGGCATGATCTATTTGTAGATACTCGCAAATGTGTTTCTCGTGCATTGGCAGATTGCAGTGCTAGACCTCCACGTGAGGACAGTTGTGGCAGTTTTCGACAGCCTTTTTGTTTTTTGGCCTGCTCCGTGTTGACAGGTGTCACTGGATTGTCGGGAATCCTCTATTCCACTCTCGCTCGGGCGACTCCGTGCATGGATGTCATCACTGGCGGCTTGGCTTGGCTTGGCACTGAGCATGACGCTACAAAAGAAGGCCGTGTTGTTTGTTTTTATAGCTTGTCGGAATATGTGCCAGGAGATTCACATCATTATTTCAAATGAGAAAGGGATCTCTACCTGATTAAATTAGGAATAAAAGGACTTAAAAAGGACGTAAGGCCGCGGCAACATCTTCTTCACGCTTCTTTGTACCTTCATCGTCCTCTTTCTCTAACAAAAAGAGGATAAGCGTCGTCGTAATCTGCTCGGTGATAATAAAGATTCTTTGACATGTACTTGGCGGCGTGCAGATCTGAATGGAAAAGTAATCCTGCTATACATGCTTGGTAAATAAATAAATAAAGTTGCTTTTAGGATCAAGGCTAACAATGACTTTAATCGTGGTGTGAGATGGAAACATTGTAAGCGCAGAGCACTTTTGTTCTGGAACGTGTCACTTTGTGACCTATTTTTTTCCCCGCATCTGCCTTGTCATCTCGACGGCCACCATCTGCGCCCGCCGCACGCTGGCCTGACGAGTTTTGAGCTTCCCCGCTTGGCGGCTTTGATGGCAACCTGCTGAGCTAATGTTACATGTTTGCACGCTCCGGCGCTGCCTCGTCTCACTCCGAGAAAGACGCTTTGTGGTGTCAATTCAGGAAAAGGGACGAGGTGCCCTGCCCTTGTTTTTGACCTTGGAGCAAGTTGCACTTTTTTTCCTTACCGCTTATCCTCACAAGGGTCTCGGGAGGTGGTTGTGGCCTATTCCAAACCAACTACGGGCATACACATATGCACACGTGCACACATGCACACGTGCACACATACACACATGCGTACACACATATACACGTATACACATACACACTTATACACACATGCACAAATGTACACATTCACACGTACACACTTATACACATATACACATTTACACACATATACACGTACACACATACACACACACATACACACACATACATTTGCACACATACACACACATTTGCACACATACACACACATACACACGCATACACACACATACACACACATACACACGCATACACACATACACACGCATACACACGCATACACATACACACACGTACACACGCACATTTGCACACATACAAACACATACACACGCACATACATTTGCACACATACACACATACACACGCATACACACATATGCACACATAAACACATGCATACATATACACATACACACATGCACATACACACATACACACATACATTTTCACACATACAAACACACATTTTCACACATACAAACACATATACACTCACATACATTTGCACACATACACACACATACACACACATACACATACACACATACACACACATACACACATACACACGCATACACACATGCACGCATAAACACATACACACACACATACACACATGCACATACACAAATCTGCACACATACACAGATATGCACACATACACATACGCACTTATACACATATGCACACATACATAGATATGCACACATACACATATGCACACATACACACATGCACACATACACACATATGCACACATGCACACATGCACACATGCACACATACACACATACACACAGACACACATGCACACATACACATGTGCACACATACACATGCACAGACACACATGCACATACACACATGCACATACACACATGCACATACACACATGCACATACACACACGCACACATGCACAAACCTATACACATGCACAGACATGCACACACACTTGTGCACACATACACCTATACACATATACACATACATTTGCACACATATACACACACGCATACACACACACGCATATACACATACATTTGCACACATATACACGTGCACACACATACACACACACACATGCACATATATACACATTTGCACAAATGCATGTTTGCACAAATGCATGTTTGCACACACACATTTGGACACACACGTTTGCACACACACACATTCTCACACACACATATACACGTGCATGTATGAATGTGTACATACACACACACAGGTACGTTCTTTTTCTTTTTTTATTTGTATGTTAGTTTATTCTCTTACCTAATTTTGTTCTGAGACCTATTTGGGCTTGTCATTCCACCGCCACGCAATGCATTAGTCGCATAACGTTATCCATTAAGCTTTTCTTATTCTATTCTAAAATCTGTATCCTATAATTTTATTCAAATTGCATTTACGGCTTTACTGGTGACTGCATTTATTCTTTGAATTGTGGGTTTCAGAAACAAGCAATCCCTTTTAACTTGCGTGCATAATGCCTGCTCCGCCCGAGTGACAAAGGTCAACGAAGGCTGCTATTTTGCTCTTGGAAAATGCGCCTTCACCTTCTGTCCTCTCCCACGTGGCGAGATAAACATGACAGGTGGCAAGGTGTTAAACAGCTCATAATTTGGACGGAAATACAAGCCAGACAGCGACTCTGGGTGTTGATGGGAGGAGGGGGTGTGATGGGAGGTGGGGTCGAGGCGTGCTTGGCGGAACACCATCAGGATTTACCAACACAAACACAAAAGCCCCTGTAACCAAACATTACGACTATTATATCAAAAAGTGTTTAGTATCGAAATTAAAATGTTGTATCCAGATAAGATATTCAATTGCGAAATTACCACTACCACAGCTTACCAGAAATGTGTTGTTGTGGGTAAATTTTATTGGCTGGGTGGGGTAAAAATAACACAAACAATTAAGCTGAAAAATTATAATGTTATAAATCTATTCTTTGTGATATTTTATTTATAATTTTAAAACAACATAATCATTGTTCGCTGGGACTTTATCCACAACGCACTTGTAAACGAACAAACAAATTTAAATTAACTTGGATTAATATAAACAGACACACTCAAACATACGTTTAATGTAACTTTACACAAAACTGAATTCTAATTTGGTTTTAATTTTTTTTTACCTTCGTTTTCCGTGTTAGCGGTTTGCCACGCCTCCACCCTCACGTTCGCTATCGATGGGCTGTTTACTGTTGTATTCCCTTCAAAATATTCCGAAAATGATGTACTCACAATAGGATAACGCACGACCACTTGCCAACAAGAAGTAGTCTTGAATGAGCGATCGCGGGAGCTCCTTTCCTTAGAAAGAATAACAGGAAATGCAATAGCTGAGCTTACCCACGTATTGATTGTGGGTAATGTAGTTTTATTCTGAGAAAGGGTGCCATTCCCTATCGGTGTTGTGTGCACGAGTATACTTCATTACCCAGAAAGCCCTCTTTTTGCCTGCGCATGCGCGTTGTGCGTTTCCTGGTCGAAACTCGTCTGAATAAATCTTTCAGTGCTTGTAGATATCTGTTATACACAAAAGAGATGCGGCAAAAAAAGACAGTGCGCTACAATGATAAACAGCCTCTCATGTCATGGCCACCTGGCTTGGTCGCATCTCGAAATTTTGATTGTATCGTGGGCGAATTATTCGATCGAAATTTTCATCGTACCACGAGCATGTCGTAGGTAGAGCTGATCTTAGGTCGAGGTACCACTGTATGGTGTAGTAATCGATGTGTCAGCAGCAAAAAATAGGCCTCCTCTGTATCATGTTTTTCTTTACAAATGTCATTATACAGTAAGAATAACACTATATCCTTTCGTCCTGATAATCAAGGCAAATATTGGCTGTTGTTTGCGTCCTTTTGGTGTGCTGGGAATGGTGCCGAATGCAGCTTTAATATCGCGTCTGTTTGTTTGGACCCCGCCCGCCTGCTTGCTCCCTCACTTCAGACGAAAACTGTGAAATATTTACATCAGTTGTGGTCACATTGATCGGCTCGCCTCACTGGAGATGTTGCATTCTACTTGCGTGTATGTGTGTTGCCTAGCAACCTGGTGTGAAGAAATTAGTGTGCATTTAGCTTTGCTTTTAACTCATTGTCTGCCATCGGTGGCGCTCGAAGGCAAAGTGAGAGGGGGGGAATGAACTTTCATTCACCCCACCCAGTCCAAATGGACTGGACGTCTACTGTCGTCAATGGCGACCAATCGTCAGTGAGTGCCCTGGTTGCCGTTCTACCAACAAAAGGAAAAAATTATAATAATTTGTAAATATTTCCTTTTTTTGTTTTTTTAAAAGGCAAGAACGGCCAAACATTGAAAACAAAGTGTGATTTATAATCCCAAAAAAACATGTTTATTTGCTGTTGACGAGAAAAATATGTTTTGGGTGTCCTGTGGATTCAGCAATTGCTCTTACATAAAGGAAACCATAATAGTATTTCATTAATAAGTGAAAATAAAATAGAAAAGGATCCACTTGAGTGTGCATGTGCAATTAAAACCATGAGTGCGTCTTCTGTCTATTTGGGAAAACAGACAAGAGGCGTCAAGTTAAAATCAAAATTGCAGCTCTCCGCCGGATGGCTGTGCTCAGAAACGGCTCTCGGCGTCATATAAAAAGCGAGGAAATGATAAAAGCCTGCAATTTAACTGCATGGAAGAATGTTGGAGGCTGGTAATGAATGATCATATTTCAGGGCCATTGGTGGCATCGCGCTAGATATCCGATTCGTTTGATTTCAGAGTTTCCGGTGACAAACTAACATCGATCTGCTGCCATACCCTCTGTCAACTAATGACATAATCGTCAGGGCTGAAGGATATTCGGGAAAAAAACTGATATAGTAATAACTTTTTGGGAATTTGCAATATTCATCAATTCATTTTCTGAACCGTTTATCTTCACAAGGGTTGCGGGGGGTGCTGGAGCCTATCCCAGCCAACTAGGGGTACCATGTGGGGGATACCCTGAATTGGTGGCTAGCCAGTCGCAGGGCATAAGGGGACGGACAATCATTCAAGATCACACTTTTTTTAACTAGGTCTACAATGTCTTGTGTGTCTTGTCTATCTGCAACCAAGAAATTTCCTGAATACGGGATGAAATAAAGTTCTAATCTAATCTATACCTAGAGGCAATTTAGTGTTCAACCAGCCTAGCATACATGTTTTGGGTTTTGGGAGGAAACTGGAGTCCCTGGAGAAAACCCACGCAAGCCCCGGGAAAACATGCAAACTCCACACAGTAAAAATCCACCTGGGATCGAACCCTCGACCCTGAGAACTGTGGGGCCGGTGCGGTAACCACTCGCCTACCGCAATATATATTGCAATTTTTTTTTTTTACTGGATGACTTAAATAACTGTTCGGGAAGACTTTGGTTGAGTCATTCCATTCATTCATCTTCCATACTGCTTATCCTCACAAGGATCTTGGGGGGTGCTGGAGCCTATCCCAGCCAATCACAGGCAACAGGCAGACGACACCATAAAATGGTTGCCAGCAAATCACGGGGCACAATGAAACAGACAACCACTCACGCTCAGAATCACACCGCCACCGATTGACTGGCCACATTGTATTCATATAATACCATTAAATCCAGGCTAAAGGGTATTCGTCTGTGAGTAAAGATTTCTGTACAAAAAAGGATTCAGTAGGCTTTTCTGAAGAAAACGTTTGCATGTTGAAAAAAAAAAACAATCACACATCCTGTGATGGGATTAATACGCATGCACACACACAATATCAAACAATATCGTGCAGGCCTAATAATAATTTAAATGAAAAGCGTAAATAGCTTTTTCTTTTATAAGTAACACATAATAGTACAACATTTACATGGATATTTCTGATTTAGAGGACGTTTTGACTAAGGATTTTCCCCGTTTCCATTACTTTCTATGGGTTTTGCATTCTATCTTTTTAGTTTGCGGAATTTCAGCTTCTTTATTGGTCAATTTTTTTAAATTTCAGGTCAGTTTTTTCGTTTTTGATAAAAACGATGACCATCAATGGAGATTTCTTTGCAGATCTGCTTTGAAAAAAAACAATAGCTCAGGAAATGTGCCATTTAAAATGAATGGAATTATTGCCAATGCATGAGGAAGTTATTGTCAGATTTGGCAGGATTGTACATTTTTGCTACAAAACTAGCTGAACTTTGTATGCCTCAATTTATGTCATATTTTGAAATGTGAATTTGACAAGAACTGGCTGGCAAGTAGCATTTAGTGAACCCAAGTGATCTTTCTGATGATTTCAGTCTATAGAAGAACTTGAAACACATAAAAACCAGCCTCTTTTTGGCAGGATCGGATCAGTTTTGTCTATTTAGGCTATAACTTCCCTGTTCTTATCTTCCCCCATTTCTGTTTCCTATCTAAGCATATCCTATTTCACGCTCCCCAAATGAGACGTGGCTGAAATGTGCCACGAGGGAGTAAATATCTAAATGATATGGAGGTGTTGAATAGAAGTAGTCACATTTTCTTGTTTGCGTGCAAGCGTTTGTGTGAAATCAATCAAATGCAGAGCGGCAAATGGCCGCCTACTGCCTCCATCTTTGCTGCTTTAAGTAGAAATCAGGAAAAAAAAAAGAAGGGGAAAAAAAAACCCAGCCAGGCGTCACTCTGCTAGTCCTGGGAGTGGATTTGATCAAAGCATCCACCTCTAGCATTGCATCCCCCCTCTGTGTGCCCAGAGAGCTGCCAAGAGAGTGGACAGACAAGCTCAGTGACTGCCAGTCTGCAGATGCGCAAACCCGTGCGCTCATGCATATTAAAAAGCGCCACCACCTGCCCGTCGTACATCACGCCCCGTAGCCTCGCGCTTTGGAATTTTAATCAAGCGTGCCGACGGGAAGCCACTCGCCATTTAGCTCCTGACTTGCCACTTCCCACGGATGTCGTTGGGGTCCCCCAGGATGCCCGCCCGGCTAGGGGCAAAAACACATTGAGGATTGGAAAGCGTCCTGCCTATCAAATATCAGAAAATTTCCATTCCGGGCTCTTGTCTTTCCTGTCTCGCACTTCCTCTTGTGGGTGAATAATGAGCTGCCGCCGGATACGGAGAATGAGAGAGCCTTTGGTTCTATAAAAGTCAGAAATCGATAATGGTTGGGGCCAGTTTCATTTCTTCATTGAGAGAGATGGATGAATAAATTGTAGTTCAATTTTTTTTTAGAAAGTGTCAAAGCAGCAGCTTGAGACACATTTATTCATTTTTGTAGAAGGGTCTCGGGGGTGCTGGAGCCCATCCCAGTTAAGTATGGGCACCAAGAGAGGGACACCCTGAATTGGTGTCTAGCCTTTCGCAGGACACAAGGATACAGACAACTACAGTGGTACCTCGAGATACGAGCTTAATGCGTTCCGGGACTGAGCTCGTATGTCGATTTTCTCGTAACTCAAACGAATGTTTCCCATAGAAATGAACTAAAAACAAATTAATTTGTTCCAACCCTCTGAAAAAACAGCAAAAACAGGATATTGGATTCGAAAAACATTTTTATTTGTTCTAATTCGCCATTTATTAACAAAGTAATAAATAACTAGTGGTTCAATAGTACTAAAATGTGTTTAATAGTACTCAAATTAAACGGATTTCGCGGAAGGGAGAGAGGGGGGTGAGACGTTTTGCACGGCAATGCGCTCGTAACATAACATAAACAAATTTAAATGAACTTGGATTACGATTCAGACACTCAAAAATAAATTCAATCAAACCTTACAGTAAACTTAATTCTAATTTTGTTTTACATTTTGATACCTTTCTTCTCCCAGGTTGGCTCTATTTGCCCCGCCTCCACCCTGACTTTCAGATGCAACCTATCGAGGGTTGTTCGCTTTTGTCTTCCCTTTAAAATATTCCGAAAATGATGCACACAAATGTCCTCACAATAGGATAACGCACGGCCACTTGCCAACGAAAAGTAGTATATACGCCATTCGCACTGACTAACGGAAAAAAAACACTGAAAAAATGGAACGCTCCGCCCAGTGCTCGTAGAGACATTTGTACAGTTGCGACCAGAAAGACAGTGTCTCGTACCTCAAGATAAATATTTGCTCAAAATTTTACTCGTATCTCAAATTGCTCTTATGTCGGGACACTCGTATGTCGAGGTACCACTATATAATCTCTCACACTTACACATAGGCGCAAATTATAATGTTTTTGGGATGTGGGAGGAAACCGGAGTACCTGGAGAAAACCCACGCAAGCCCGGGGAGAACAGGAAAACTCCACAGAGTGAGGACTGACCTAGGATTGAACCCTCGACCCCAGAATTGTGAGGCTGCCGCGTGAATCATCGCGCCGCCCCCGGATTCATTTATTTATTAGGAAATTGAGCGGACTAATATCTATAAACATGAGACAAGCATAGCCTAAAGGGGTATTCATAGAGAAAATGTACAGTTGTGATGAAAAAAAAAAGCACAGGGTTAGATGGGATTCTTTTATTTATCAATTATCTAATAGGGAAGGACAATCTTTTTTGAAAATGGATGAATGCACACAGTAAGGAACCAAGCATGGACTTTAATGCATTCATGCATTGGGAAATGTGATTTAATGTGATAGACAGCACCAATGAGAAATTCATTCATTAATCCACCCATTCATTCATAATTCATCGAGTGTTGAATTCTTGATTCATTTATTAACTTTTCAGCTCACTTTTCCTTTCAACTGTCTAAACTGTATCTGTCAATTTGTTCATTCATTCATCCATCCGTTCACTCATCGAGATTTGAAATTTAAACCAATCACTCATTCATCATCCATCCAAACTTCCATGCATTAATCTATGGATTTTTTTCATTCACATATTCATTCACTCGACATTCTCATCCCCCAAAAAACAAATGATCAAACATTCCATTCCTTCTAAAAAATAATTCATCGATGTCTGTCTGTTCATTCTCCCAAAATGGCTACTTCACACGTTCCCTGTTGCTAATCGTCCTCTCGCGTCGTATCGTATCTCGACTTGTATCGCTAATCGCGAGTGACATTTGGTCACGGGACGTCAAATGTCACCCGCGTTCCTATTTGCCGTCAACTCCGATGTTCAATCTGTGAGCAATTCGCCGAGTGACCCGCAAAAAGAGGCTTCTCTTCATTTCATGACTTTTTCATCTGATTACGCACGCACGGTTACATAAAGTGCCATTGAATATTCCGCCAATATTTACATGAATTCCCCAGTAAATGTGAATACCTCCCCTGCCGATGCATAATCCCTTCCACCCCCAGGATTATATCTGCATTTTCCCTTTATTTATTTTATGCCTCATTATAAAAACCACATGAATACAGATGGAGTCAGTTGCTGCCAAAATGGAAGGAAGTGCGCAGACTTTAGAATGGAAGAAACAAGGCAGCCAAATATGGCGCCTCTGATTTTGCCTTTTACGCCACTGCAGTGGAGAACAAAGCAAAACACTTTGACAATCACACACCTTTTTTTTAAACGAACAATGCTGCATTATTCTCTTTCTATATGTATCCCCTCAATTCCCAAAAGAATCATGGCATTACCACAACGCTGACCGAACCTTTGTAAACAAAGAGGTTGTGCCTTGATTATACAGCTATACCTCTACTTACGAAATTAATTGGTTCCAGAACTTTTTTCGTAACTTGAAAATTTTGTAAGTAGAAGTGTACTTTATATGTAAATTCTCTAATTTGTTCCTTGGTCTTCACACAACTACCAACTAAACCCTTTAAAATTGGTCAAAGTATCCCAATTTTGTATGAAAGATGTGAGGAAAAAATAGTTCCCTCTGCGGCCATTATTATGGGAGACGTAATACCGGTACACGGTCGATTGGTCGCCGGTCTTTTGGTCGCCCGGAAGGTAAGTGATAATTACCATTTAAATCGTTGCTCAAATTCCCTAAATACAAACTGCGAATTACTATTTAGTCATACTTAATGCCCAAGTAATTATTAGGCTAAAGAAAAGCTCAAAATTTCCGACCAAAAGACCGGCGACCAAAAGACGACGACTAAAAGACCGGAGACCAATCGACCGCACACGGTAATACCAGTGTTTGTCCGGCAAATGGCAGAAAGAGCATCCACTTTATATTACATTTTAGACTTTTACCTGTGCCGTGTGTATATTGTACGGTTTTTAATCGCTTAATAAGGACAATTGCAATCATTAAGTCACTCATTTGCATATAAAAAAATTCATAACCTGAAAATTTCGTATCTAGAGGCATTCGTAAGTAGATGTATGACTATATTTGGATGATGAGTGATATCTGAACCCGAGTAGCTTTTTTTTTTTTTTTTACAAAACTGTCAATTTAACATTAAATTGACACAAATTAAACTAAGAAATCCCATCAGCAACCTAGCCTATCCTAGCTAACAATTGGCAGTAGGCGGGGTACGCCCTAAATTGCTTGCCAGTTAATGACAAGGCACAATGAGACATGAATTTAAAAAATCTTTCCTAATCATAATATGAAGAACATGCTAAATAAGACATATTTTTAACTTCTCACTGTATAACTGATAGGTTTATTATTAATACACTTTAATCAAAACAGGGAGACATCATTAACACACTCTGGCTACAACTTGCAAGGAAAATCACTCCCGACTCGCCTTCGTCTAAGATGATTCTAAAGAAACGGCATCTTTCTCTGTCAATTTAGTCAGCGCATAATCAAAACATTTAAGGTAATCTGATTCAAACAATTGCATAAGCTAACCGAATAACACCATTAAGGTCAAAAAACAACTGCCACAACAATCTCATATTAGATCGGAACCAAAAACACCTGCGTAAGAATTTGCACAAGTAAGCATACAAAGTGACCCGAGCGGATCGGAAACCAAAACAACTCCGTAAGAATTTGCACAAATAAGCATAATAATTTCTTTATAAGGTAAACAGAGCGACTGTATTTTTAAACAATAATGCGAGCATTTTCGGAAGTTGATTCGATTATCGCCATCTGCCGGAATCCAAGTCAAAGCAATTTACGAGTCCCTCGTAGATCTTCATTGCCAACTCAGATCAACAGTCTCTGCCTGGAACATTGTGTCCTGTTTGGTCAATAGTCCTGAAAACAATTAACTGGCCTCGTAAGCAGCTGTGGGGGGAAAGTGTCCTCGAGCTTACTCGGTCCCAACATAAAGTATAGCACAAATTAATTTATAGCGCCATTACCTATTAAATGCTTAATGAACATATAGTAACATCCCAGAATAAACCCAACAATAACATAGCTTGGTTTTCCACAATGTTGCGCTTTTCTCGGTTTGGAATTCTCAATCTTCCTTATTGGTTTATTATTAGAAACTAATTTGTGTGGAGCTTGCAGCACTGAAATGGAAATCAGCAGCCGTGTAGTCTTGTTCACTCCAATCAAGTTAATATGCCACCAGGAGGGACTAAATGCTCTTTGCGTGACACGTGAGACAAACGATTTGCTTCGCTTGTATGTTTACCATTGTTTCGCATTTTTTTTGCTGATGGAACATGACACTTTTGGACATTAGTGAGAAGTCTTTAGGCTTTTCGTTTGGTATTGTTGTATTTAATGCCATTATCTGCGTACTTAACGGAAACAACCAACAAGCGCCGGAGGAAAAATCCACATTTTTGCCAGTTAATATTTTAGAAGTGGATTTTGCGTTCAGAGATACACGGCAATTGTTCGGCATGCAAAAATGAGCACCGTATAATTTGGAAATCATTCAGTGGAACTGGATTTTTGCATTGTAGTGTCCTGCAGGGTTGAGGGTGGACAATGAGTGGGAAGCGTGTGAACAAGTGAAAGTGGCGGGCAGGCCTATCATTTTTGCATTTGTCAGAGGTTAAAATTTGAAACTGCCTCCTGCAGCCACATTGTTGAAAAGGCACTTTTTCATTGTCAAGTTAGAATGACTTTCAGCAAAGTGTAAGCATTGGCATGGAAAATATTGACTGTTATTTCTCGTGTTTACAATGACATTTTTTCCCCCCAAGAAAAAAAATAAGCATAAATCGCGGCGGTATTGCATGGAGAGGAACAGAAGTCTTGAAATTACATACAATATATTATTAAATAAATAAGATGTCAGTCAATATAAACAGTCCTGCTTACCATAAAATGAAGTCCATTTCTTGCATAATCTTTACACTATTGTCAGAAATAACTGGAAACATTTTTTACTTCATTTTTAAGTAGGATATTCCTCATTATATACTTTATTACATTATGTTCATGAGTACCAGTAATGATGAGCAGTTAAGATGTATTTATTAGTTATAAGATTTTAATATTCATATTCCAATGTCTACTTAAATTATAGTTTATATATGTATATATATACATATTTATATATATATATATATATATATATATATATATATACATCTATATATATACATATATATATATATATATATATATATATATATACATCTATATATATATATATGTATATATATGTATGTATATATGTATATATATATATATATATACATATATACACATATACACATATACACATATACACATATACACATATACACATATACACACATACATATATACACATATACACACATACATATATACACATATATACACACATATACATATATACACATATACACACATATATACACATATATGTGTATATATGTGTATATATGTGTATACATGTGTATACATGTGTATATATGTGTATATATGTATATATGTGTATATATGTGTATATATGTATATATATGTATGTATATATATGTATATATGTGTATACATGTGTATATATGTGTATATATGTATATATATATATTTATATATATCGTGATAGAATAGTATTTCATTTAAAAAAAATCAACAAGGCAAAAAAGAGTCACAAGAAAGTCAAAAAGAAAAATGAGTAATGCAGTCCTAGAAATCCAAATGTATCAACTCATAGGGTCCCATTTACAGCTGCACAAGTCTATTCGAATCATTCGCCATCATTGCCTCTGAGACGTGGTCATTAACTGCCACTTGTAACAAACTTCTGTTAGGTGCTGGCTAGTTAGAAATGGGAAAGTGATGAAGGGTGCGTGTAGTTCTCTTGAGTTTTTATTACGCATTTGCCTTCTTGTAGGCCAGGTTTTATTAACCCGCCGCTTCGGATCATCAGGAGCACTCAAAGTCCATCTAATAACCACGCTCCGTGCTAATGACCATATTCAATTGTGACTCAGTGTGACTCATAAAATCATCAGTGGGTGCTTATACAAGGAATTAGGGCTTATCTGACTTTGCTTTCTTATTTTCACACAACAATTATTGGTACCTGGGTAGCACAAAAAAGCTTCTTAGATTCATACTCCACTGCCTGCACTTTTTTCAGGGCATATTCATAAATTAGTAGGATTTGTTTGGCTGCACCAAAATTGCGGCTCGGAGGTGGATAATTGCCTCAAATTGGTGTACACCTTTTATTTTTCTTTAGTCGGTAAATGAATTCAAAGGTTTTTGACTTCTGAAACATGTAAGTATAGAATGGAAAAAACAACTTTAAAAGATTTCCAATATATGAAGATATGATCTAATATTGCTGACAAAAAAAGCTTTAACCCAAAAATACCTGCTTGAAAAAATGTTTTTTTGAAAGCTAAATGTAATTTTTCTAAATCCGAGATATTGCCGCGTTTCAAATTAGCAAAAATGTCACCGTAACAACATAAACAAAGATAATATATTATCTTAATAGATATAGCAAGTCAGTAAGGTCCAAGTCAAGTCACAATATTGTAATTTTTACAGCAGAATATGATCTTAATGAAGTAAAAAGACAAGATTTAAGTAGCTGCCAGTAAACACCCTTGTCTAATGAGCCCAACATTTTACAAAGATCATTTCTACTTGTTCATGTTCTGTAAAATACCTCATGAAATCAAACTCAAGAGTAATTATGTCATGATATTATTTACTGATAAAACACACATGCAAAATTAAATAAACACTGTGTTAAAACAAAACAAAATAAATAACAGAATACAAATAACAGGTTTGATACAATATACGACATATTTATATTGGCCGCTGTTATAGAGACGCCCTTAGGTAAGGTTGCTTGATATGATTTCAAATTAAAAGACTATACAGTATTTTACATATCAACAACATCATTCAAACTGAAAACATGATCATTCAAGTCAAATAGCAAGTATTTTTTTCTCACCCAAATCAAGTCACAAGTACTAGAAGGCGCACCAGATTATAAAGCAGAACTTCAATGAATGGCATATTGTAACTATTTATATATGTATAAAGTGCACTGGATTATAAAACGCAGTAGTAGTAGTAGTGGTGGTAGTAGTAGATAGCGTGTGCGGTCGATTGGTCGCCGGTCTTTTGGTCGCCCCGACCGCGACAAGGGGCGACCAAAAGACCGGCGACCAAAAGACCGGTGACCAAAAGACCGGCGACCAAAAGACCGGCGACAAAACAAGGTGAAACAACACGGTCTACGCATCAATAAAAGCCAACAATGGCCATGAGCAGTTTCACTGAGCCGACGTGTGACTGTATAAGAGTTTGTATGTACATGCGTTGTCCCTTTAAGAAGCTACGTCAGTCAGGGTCTTAACAAGTTCTCCAACAAAAAATAATAAAAGTCCGGGAAATTTGGAGCTTTTCTTTAGCCTAATAATTACTAGGGCATTAAGTATGACTAAATAGTAATTCACAGTTTGTATTTAGGGAATTTGAGTAACGATTTAAATGGTAATAATCACTTACCTTCCGGGCGACCAAAAGACCGGCGACCAATCGACTGTGTACCATAGATAGTGGTTGTGGTTGGAGGAGAATTGGGCATTTGTGTAATAAATCCACTAGGTGTTGTAGTAGTTATGAAAAGGGAATTTCATAAAACGATTAGTAATCAATATTGATCCCTATATAATATGCACCTTATTTTAAGGCGCACTGAGAATATTGAAGTCTATTGTAGTGCAGAAAACACACCAATTAAAACAGCGACTTGATTCCAAGTCATCAAGTCTCTAGTTCCCATCTCTGAATAATACTACACTCTTAAAACATTAATAAAACAGATAAAAGCCCTATTTGAAATATTTCTGCCATTGGAAATGAATGACTTTGTATTCATTTATTTTTTTTAAAGCTCTGTTTTTGGTGCAACCATGAAGGTTAGGGACGAAATCAAAAGAGCTTGTGTCTGAAAATTGGAACAGTTTGAAGTGGGTGAAGCATGGCTGTGCGATGCACCAAAAACATGAACGCGATACATCCCCACCCTAAAAAAAAACAGCCGCAGGATGATGATGATGATGATGCAAATTGCTGTTATTGGCCTTAGTTTGCACTTTTTCGTTGCTCTGCTGCTTCTGCACATGAGTGGGTGAATAGAACTACCCCTGTCAATTCTAGTCCTTTTTTCAGATAACACTGAACACAAACAATGCCATGTGCACCCTGCAGCTCTAAACACATCTCTGTAATTCGAAGCCTACCCGCGAGGCAGTGGTGCATGTTGGGTAAGCAATCAGCGGCTTCTCTCTCTGGTCTATGTTAGAAAGGGCTTTTGGTGCCGCGCGCCGTCGACGCTGGCAACTGGAGCCGATGTCTCCAGGGGAAGTAAATCCTAGCACAACAACACTAATGACCACATTAGAAGGAAAATGCTAAACTTGTAAATGGAAACATCGTGTGTTGTCCGACCCTGTCGGAGATCCCGTGGCGTTCATGTGCTGCGGGAGGCAAATGAAAGTGTGTGTGTTTGTTTTTGTTTGTATAGTATATACATGCACATATACCATGTAAACTGCTACATTTACAATGTGAAAGTCATGGTTGCAAGACATTTATTGGTAGCGATAAAAGATATCTTGTTAGTTAGCATTTGTGAGTTTTATCTTTGTTCCATCGGTACTCGGACGTTTCGTCAAAAGACGTTTGGTCCCCGGACGTTTGGTCGACCGGACGTTTGGTGGAATGAACGTTTGGTAGAACGGACGTTTGGTAGAACAGACGTTTGGTAGAACGGACGTTTGGTCCACCGGGCGTTTGGTAGAACGGACGTTTGGTAGAACGGACGTTTGGTAGAACGGACGTTTGGTAGAACGGACGTTTGGTAGAACGGACGTTTGGTAGAACGGACGTTTGGTAGAACAGACGTTTGGTTGCCGGGTTGTTACTGTTGAAACCAGCTCTCAAAATTATAATCATGTGAGAGTGAGTGAGTTTAATATCTAAATATCTAATATCAAAATATCAACAGTAAACTCTGTCATAATTTGACAGCGAGCGAACCCGGCGACCAAACGTCCGTTCTACCAAACGTCTGTTCCACCATACGTCCAGTCTACCAAACGTCTGTTCTACCAAACGTCTGTTCTACCAAACGTCCGGTCGACCAAACGTCCGGTCGACCAAACGTCCGGTCGACCAAACGTCCGGTCGACCAAACGTCCGGTCGACCAAACGTCCGGTCGACCAAACGTCCGGTCGACCAAACGTCTTTCGACGAAACGTCCGGTCACGGTTCTGGCAACACTTAATGATGTATGTATTTAGGTTAGAACTTTATTTCATCCCGTATTTTGGTAAATTTCTTAGTTGCAGTAGCAAGACAGACACAAGACACACAAGACATTGTAGATCTATTTAAAGAACTGGAGCCACACACAGGAAGTCCACAAGGTGGGGACCTTCTGCAGACTGAGACTGAGGTTACCACACAGTCCCTCAGTAGTCTGGAGGTTTTAAAGATCATATTCCTTGCCTAGATCCTCTTAAGCTGTCCTATCACCTAATCAGCAGCAGCGGAGAGGCCGCTGTTAGTATTACATGTTAGTAGGACATGTAGTATTTTAGTATTTAAACGAGATTTCGATCTGTTAACAGGATGCATTAAGCACAATTTAATTTAAATTGGAATACAGAAAACAATGGGTAGTGTCGTCATCTTTTACTTAGAATGTTTTTCTTTTAAATATATTAAATGTTAAGGGGGGAAATAGTCAAAAACAGCTTTATTATTGCTTTGGGTCAACTGATTTCGTTAAATGTGTGCAAATATTGCATTAAATCACTCAATGACCCTTTAATTAAATTGTTGCAGACTTTAATATTGGCAAATATTGTATTATTATCTGAAGATTTAGTCGGATTGTTGTTACATTGGTGAAGTTGGTGAATTATTCTCTCTTGAATTTTAACTACGGTAAAAAGATGGTAAACCTTGTTATGAACTGTACTATACAGTATATGCATAGAGGTCATAATATGCAAAATGATGAAGTTGCAAAAGTAAAGTGGGGAAATGATTTACAAAAGTAATGAATAAATAAATGTTAAGTATTAAAGGTTTGCATTTTTAAGCCCTGAGGCAATTTTTTTTCTTCTTACTTTGGGAATCAGAGCCCTTTTGATCATGATATATCATTTACTGAATCGGCACTATTAATATTACCTACAGGGATAAATGTTATAATAAACGTGATTGGCTCCCGATTAGAAAGCCGAGCGATATAAAGGGAAGATGTCGTGCCTTGGAAATTCTCCCCATATCACAGCAGCTTTCCTTGAAAGTTGTCCGTCGAATCAGCCATTCTCCTGGCGGCAGGC
Organism: Stigmatopora argus; assembly: GCF_051989625.1. Lineage (NCBI taxonomy): Eukaryota > Metazoa > Chordata > Actinopteri > Syngnathiformes > Syngnathidae > Stigmatopora > Stigmatopora argus. The sequence goes on from NC_135404.1 coordinate 5,332,878, forward strand.
GTCTCTGAAAAGCGGCAGACGTGAACGCCATTTCTAAAAGTCCGGGATGAATCAGAGCTCCCGCTGCAGCTGCTTTTTATGAGCCCATTTTCATCCATATAGACTTTGCTCCAGGCTGCCGCACCGGCTGGGATTTCATTTTTTAATTCAAGATCATTAAGTTACGCTGCTACTGTACTTGTTTGTCAGTTGTAATTAGTCACCGCACTTCTCTTGAATTGTAACTACTGTAAAAAAAGATGGCAAAGCTATAAAGAGACACTTTTTAAAAGTAGTACAAGTGTCAAGATTTTACTCCCAATTTTCCCGGTGGGAAGGAAAGGAATTAGAACGTCGTTATTGACTGTAGAGGCAGTATTTTCAACAACTTTTTAATGCTCAAACAAGCATGAAAACAGCACACACCGTTTTAAAGACAAATCACACTAATAACTAGAAAATGCAATATAGAGAGAAATTATGTGGTTTGCTGGTTGGTACATTTTCACAGGTGAACTGTTTATTCTGAGGTAGTTGCGGGTAATTTACTGTTGGTTTTTGGGTACTTCTTCATTTTTGGGACATTTCTCGGTCACTGTCTGTTCATTTTGTTTCAATTTTAGCTTGCTAATAATCTTGGGGTATATCTGGCTCACTTCCTATTGAATTTGGGGCATTTATCGTTTCATTTTTAACAAATGAAAGCGATTCATACAAAAAAAACTTAATTAATAATTCCTCTACCAGAGTTTAGTATTCTGTGGGTACAGTTTGGGAATCTATTGGGGGGGAGGAGTCTTGTGTTGGTGGAGTTGACTAATCTGTGGATAATCTGTACATACCAGCATGGCTCCATACATGTAATCTAACCTCTGAAACTTTTAATAACAGCTCCATATTTAGGATTTTACGGCTGTTAAGCAGTTCTTCCCTCAAACGTGTTGAACTGCGATTAGGCATCACCAATTTTTGGGCGGGTTTTTTCTAGTTAAACCTACTTGAACCTTTAAAAATGTCAAATTGAAGAAATTTATGAACATTCACTGTGTCTAGTCAACCTCCCAAAAATGTCAGTAGCAAATTTTCTTGCAGTTAAACCTGTTTCTGGCCAAGCATGACTTTCATGTGGAACAGTTTTTAATTCCCTCTACCATGAATAAGGCTTCATCTCTTCTCATCTAATTTTCTGAACCGCTTTATCCTCATTAGGGTCGCGTCATTCTGCTATATTTCACTCCTGAAATGTTGTTCTTTTGCTGATAAACTTAACTATATTTGCTAAAAAGTTTCATCTTGGTTTGAATGAGTACAAAAACAGTTGCACTCTAAACAATTTGACTATCAAAAACTAATATACAGTGTAAAATGGTTAAATCCATGGCTTACTTCTTTTCAACTCTCCCATTCAAAAACGATTGGAAATCTAGGACCATCAAGGGCAGCCAAATGAGTTACTAAATGTATCATATTACAGACAAATGGCCCTTGAAAAAAAATGTAAATAAAAAAAATTAACTGAATTCTAGAACTGAGAGAATGGCAAAAATCATGCAGTATTATTTATTTATTTATATATTTATTTATTTATATATCTATTTAATTACATATTTATTTATTTATGTATTTATTTAATTATATATATATATGTTGGAATAATGATTCAAACCTTTTAAATCATTATTAGTAATATTTAATTAAAAAAGGAAAAACATCTTTCAACAAACTCTGCGGCGAACTTGCAAGGAGATACAATGTGGCGTCGTCTTAGCCCCCAGTGCATTCTGAATTGCAGTAACTGAATCATTGTATTTAATCGCGACACTCGAAAAACATGGTTATGTAATCAGTACAATAACACCCTCGCTGGTTAGAAAAACAACAGTGTGAGGAATGCTTTCAAGGTAAACAAAGCAAAGCCGTATTTTCAAACAATAATGCGATTATCGCCATCTTCTGCTGGAGTCCCGTCAAAACAGTCCCGTTGTGTTCTGCCGAAAAGCGTGTGTGAAAACAATGTGTCCTCGAGCTGTGGGGCCTTGAGGAGACGATGTGGAGGAAAAGTGTCCATGGTTCCATGAATTGGTTTATAGCCTTATTACTTATTGAAAAATGCTTACAACACATATAGAATATTCATAATAATTCTAACATTCCCTCCTTTTACTATATGTTTGTTATTCATTTTATGACAAATTCAAAATAAGAGGGATATCACCGTTGGCTGTTTTAATTTTACCCGCTTAGGCTCTACTCGTTCGGCAGAAAATAAGATCATTTTCGTCCAATCCATCCTCGTAATTACCATGCTCTTGGAATTCACTGTTAGTGTCAGCACTTCAGTAGGAGATATAATTCATGCAATTTGGAATTTGTAGGGGCAATCGCAGTGGTTATAAGTCGGCTCATCAAAGATCTTAAGCAGGGAATAATACAACACCCACATAATGTCAAAATCGTAGCAAAAAGGGCTACCACAAATTAGGCCAAATCATTATTAGTGAGGCCACAAATCTGTCAGCGGACATTATTCTACTCCAGGATGCTTTTTCATCTTGCGGTTTAGGGTCTGCAGGCCATCGTTGGCCCTGGTGTGGGACCCAGTGGGGGGCGTGTTGTTGAGTGCAACATTTTCAAACGTTGCATACGCCCCCTGCTCCTTCAAGAAGCATTTCAACCGCTGCACGATCCTGGAACGCCGTCAGACTAGTGGCTGCCAGTTGTTCCTTTATCGCCACAAATCCCTGTTCAGTATAATTTCCAAGTTCTTGGACATTGTGATGCAGGTAATTTATCCAATCAACATTTTTGTTTGGAGTAATTAAAAGAAAAATATACTCCTAACCTGCTGCGATCTGATTAGCCAACTTATACTCATCCTCGTGGATGCCAATCGCATCAATGTATCACCCTCTCCATGCGACGCCGTCGCGAGGGGCCCGCCATCATACCGGATTTCTGTGCAGCCAATTGTATCTCCTCTACTGTAGATGGAAAAACAGACACTGGTAATAGCAGTGAGACCAAGGCACAAAGTCCTGCTGTCATTTTGGCAGGAGTCGTATAATTTGTTTTGACCCCACCACCACCATAGGTCAGAACGTGGAATCAGGGGTGTAGTCTGTTTTAGGACGTGGGCACACCACGTCACATTTATCGCTCCCAGTGCCGGTCCGTGCCCTGTGAGGACTAAGCAGGTAAAATGATTAAACGCGACATTTGTTGAAAAGTTAGGCTTGTCCTTTGCTGCCGTTGTAACTGGGTAGACATTATTCCATTTCATACATTTTGGGCTTACATCTTTTGTCAATATCAATTCTTTGAAAAACGATACAGTATGTACAGATATTACAGTCTGGCAAAATTCGATTCAATCCAAGATCAATATATGAGTACAGTTCAATGAGCCTTTATGCCACAATAATTGGTATAAATTATTGTAATAAATATTGGTATAATTCTAATTATAAATTATTTCCTCTTTTGTGTAACACTTCTAAACAGAACTTGTAGTATGAGACCTTTATATAACACTAAAAATTTTGCATTATCTCCTTTACACAATCAGGGGTAATTTGCGCGGGTACCACTCTTAAGAGAGGTCGGCCCCCCCATACATGTTATACAGGTTTGATACAGGTTTGATTTATAATAGCTGCATTTTCCATCAACAATAACCAATTATTTCTTACCGCCTCCCGTTTGGGAACTCCCCGTTGCAGAAATGAATTCTCTGGTCATCTCAGATTTTAATTTTACTATGGCGGATCCGGGTGTTTCCATCTCCGACGACCTTCTTACCCATGGACTTAGGAAAAACGTCAGACAAAGATCCACAAGTTAATTTGTCAGTCTGAATTATGATTTGTAATGCCCCCACCGTATGGGTTAATTTTATCGAAGGCCTGATGGTTTTTCGCACACGTGTGTCATCCAAGCATGCCAATCTAGACCAGTTTCTGCAACAAGGTTTCCCCAATCTGTTTTAGGACTGTTATGTACCACACATATTCCATGTGTATCCTTTGAAATGGATACGTAGCTTTTGTAGCTTGACATAAGGGGGAATCGCCCGTGTTTTTGCCATATATCTGCATATAGATTGAATATATAACCTCCCCCTTTTTTGAGGCATGAAATTTACCATGACTCAAAATGGCAGCCCTCCCAGATAAGTCTTTTGTTTTTGTTTAGTCCCCCAGGTTCCCAAAATTTCCCATTACAGAAATTAAAAATTTCATTTGGCGAAATTCTTTTCTTTTTGTTTCTGTCCTACTCTGCCACCGCCGTCCTTGAAAGGCTTATCAGCGATTTCAGAAATATTCCACCTTGATATTAGAATATTGATATATCTTGGTGGCTAGCCAATTGAAACACAAAAGACAGACACTCATCCACGCTGGCACTCATAATCTTTGAGTGCTCCCCCAATCATCCACAATTTTGGTTTGTTGGAGTAAAACTGGAGTACCCAGAGAAAACCTACGAATTCTTGAGGACACCAGGAATACTCCACACTCCGGAAGGTCTGGATCCACTCCGCATTAGTAGATCCTCGAACCGCAAGATTGATGCCTGAAGAAACTAGATAATTAATGTATTAGATTCACATGCCACATATCTAAAAATAGAAATTTGTTCAATTGCCACCGCCCCTTACCCCATTCAGTCAGCATGTAGATTGCCATGCGAGTGGCTGTGATTAACTATCTATTCGCCAATAAGGCAATAACGGAAAAGTTGTGACACATTGAAACACACACACACACCCTTTTTGTATTTTAACCGTTTGTAAAAACTTTATCTCACCCCCTTTCTAATCAACCCATCTACTTAAAGCATTTCCCCAAGGTTGATATTTTATAATTTGGAGATGTTATTTTTAAAACATAGACATTATTTCATCACTTGTTTCACACCATGGAAGGCCCTACCTGAATTTAGATTTTTTTGTTTGTTTGTAGATATTCCCCTTTATCTAAGCTTGTTATTGCCCATCGTTATCACCGTAACATTCAGTTGTATTAACCCCATAATTGCAATGCAGTAAGTTTTGGCTAAATTCTTAATGTGTATGCCTCTAAAGCAATAGACAGTAATAACGTCCCAATAGTCATCAATTTGACCTACCAAAGCATACGCCCCCTTCAGGTCAAACAAGGAAAGTCTTTTGTGCACCTAAAGACGCTCCATGTTTCTTCTAGGGAAACTATGCCTATCCTTAACCAATTATCTTATCTACCCCAGCCAGGTTCAATTTACCTAACAATTTGGACGAATGCCATGAAATTTCTCATTTCCGCATTGTTAATTTCATGTCTGATTTCTTTAACAACCAAATAACTCTTAATACCTAAGACATAAATTGCAAATCACCCCATACTATGTTTACTTAAGATAAGAGCCATTTCTTATAGCTCCCTGTTACCACAAGAAAAATCTACAATAATTAAATTAGTGAAATCCACCTTTTACTAGGCATTTCCTAATTACAATTTTCAATGCTTAATAAAGGACCCACAAATTGTAACCAATATGCCATAATATTGTAAAAAAATCCATTCATTTTTCTTTAACCAGCCAACCATTCAAAAACAGTAATAATATCGTTTTATCCTCCAAAACTAGCTCTCTTCAATTAAGAGCCCTTTGAACTTCACAAAAAAGAAAATAAAATAATAATAATAGTATTATTCCCAATTCCAAAGCTTTCCCCAAATCAATCTTTGCCAAACAGATTTTCTATCACCTCAAAAGACATTTCTGATTAAATCCCAAAAATAAATGCGAAGATAATCGCGGAACTCTGCATCCCTTGCAGACCATGTTTTGTTCTTATTCTGAAATGTTTAAACGGAAGCGCGCCCTTACCCGCTGACTGTGACCTTCACGCTCGCTGCAGAAGCAGCAGCCTTATCTTTTGTTTACAAATTCCAAAGTGCTCTCTTTTTATTTGTGTCCACTGCTTCCCCTCCTGTGCCTCCTGTGAGCAATTATTTTTTAGAGAAGACTAAATTAATAAACTAAATTAATTACTCTCCCGATATCCAACTATATCATCATATCATCGTAGTTTGCCAAGCCCCATACTCACAATATGCTGCAAGCACAACTATATCATAGCAAAACCCATTTCTGCCCTCAAGTTTGCTTCAGCACCCCCAAGGCCAATTATTGTAATATTCAGCCGCATCAAAACAGAGCGCTCCCCCCGCAATCAAAGCATTTATTCGGCAAGTTTAGAGTCTGACCAAAACGCAGTTTTGGCAACCCCGCTAAACATTTAATTTGCTGTTTTGTATTTCTGTTAACCAAAATATTCCCGCTAGCAGACGGGGACGACACCAGGATAAGCCACAATAAGCCATTTCATTCTTTGAAATAACCATTTTAATTGCCATTTTACAACTTTCAGGTTTAATTGTATCAAGTGCCAATATCTCCGCTAAATTTAGTTCCACTTCCCTCTGCTCAAATCCATTTCTCGTTTTGAGCAGGCCCCCCGACTAGTCATGCCGATTTGTCTTCACTTTTAGAGGCCCTGTTATTTGGGCAATCGCGGGATATATGTAATATATATAAGTATAATTTGAATGAGAATGCAACACATTTGAATGAGCATGCAACACATTTTTTAGCTGCTCCTGATAAATGCTGCCCACCGCGTGGTCTTCAGCGAGGCCGCTGTTGGCCTTAAAACAAGCCGTCATCCTTATTTGATATTCTGCAAAAGGCTCACCATCCCTCTGTTTAGCTCTGCTGATCACGGTATAATTAACTTTTGTTTTAAACTTCCCCGTAACCCGATCAATCAGTTCATGCACTCTCAAATTCAAATTACCACCGTCATGACACAACGGGCCACCATCAGCTTATGGATTCGAACATCCAAATTTATTAGGAGCCTGCTCCTTGCCCACATTAGTATTAGCAACTTCGATCATGGGATATTGTTCAATAAACACATCACTCATTGGCGGCGCCCCAGGCTGGGGAGATAGCGTTTTCTCCCCATGTCCCCCACGGGCCCTCCCGACCTGGTCATATTTGTCGGAGGGGGCCCTCCTTTTTAACAACAACATATTTCTTCCCCACCGGGCAAGTCTCCCCGTCCTCTTTTCTGTGGAATAACACAGCCTCTGTGTTTCCAGTCCCAACGTTATCAACTGATTTAACCCATGTATCATAAACCAATAATAGGTATCATTATATCCCTCCTGCTCCATTTTGTTAAGATTTCCCCCATGCTTAGCACGTATTTTATCCTGCAGTATCAATATCTTATGCATATTAAGCTGGCCAGCAAATCCATATTTATTTATCCATAAGTTTAGGTGTTTAACCCTTGTAGCGCTTTGATTTTCAACAATCCAATCTGTTTCCACTACCCATTTTTGGAGTGGATCCGTGTGCCCCCGTAGTACCTTTTTTTTTTGTACACGGCAGACGTTTATAGACCACACCGTGTCTACCTGCTAGTGACTAGTATCCACAGGGTTTTTTAAAATCGCTATCCCCAGGATGCGAGCCTTACTTCTCAAAATAAGGCCTTCGCGTGTGATGCCCTTCACGCACTCGGAACCCGTCAACAATATGCAGCCATCACACGCGGACTCGGCAGAAATGTCGAAAGATGCTTACCAAGAGGATAGTCGTCAACCGATTAGAAAACAGGCGCTGCTGAGAAATAGTCCAGCCTGGAAAAGGGATTCTCGCCGTGCACGGTCACTCCAGATATTAAACCGCAGCGTCTGGATTCCCTATCGGTTTGTTGACCCCGGCTACTCGAAGGACCAAATGTTGGAATAATGATTCAAACCTTTTAAATCATTATTAGTAATATTTAATTAAAAAAGGAAAAACATCTTTCAACAAACTCTGCGGCGAACTTGCAAGGAGATACAATGTGGCGTCGTCTTAGCCCCCAGTGCATTCTGAATTGCAGTAACTGAATCATTGTATTTAATCGCGACACTCGAAAAACATGGTTATGTAATCAGTACAATAACACCCTCGCTGGTTAGAAAAACAACAGTGTGAGGAATGCTTTCAAGGTAAACAAAGCAAAGCCGTATTTTCAAACAATAATGCGATTATCGCCATCTTCTGCTGGAGTCCCGTCAAAACAGTCCCGTTGTGTTCTGCCGAAAAGCGTGTGTGAAAACAATGTGTCCTCGAGCTGTGGGGCCTTGAGGAGACGATGTGGAGGAAAAGTGTCCATGGTTCCATGAATTGGTTTATAGCCTTATTACTTATTGAAAAATGCTTACAACACATATAGAATATTCATAATAATTCTAACAATATATATATATATATATTTAATTAAATATTTATTTATTTATATATTTATTTAATTATATATGTATTTATTTATATATCTATTTAATTAAATATGTATTTATTTATATATTTATTTATTTAATTATATATTTGTTTATTGATTAACTTATTTCTTACCTATTTATTTATGTCTAAAATGTCTTTTTCTGTGTCTGTATTCTCACACTTGCAACTGTGACAATGAAATTTCCCGAATACGGGATAAATAAAATTATCTAATGTAATCTAATCTAAAAAAATCTCCAAGAAGCATGTATTGCGTTACTACATAAAGAATAATAAATCCCAAGGTGAAGCGCCAATATGTTAAATTGACATTCCATAAAGAGCGAACACCCGCCCGACCCTGAGCATCCCCTCCGACATCAAGAGCCCCGCAATGCAGCAAGTACCGCCCAGTGATCTACATGCAGCTGTCAGCCAAGCTGTCGCTCCAACATCTAGTGTGCTAACATGCTAGCCACTTCCATTCACTGTAAATGGGATTGACTGGTATTACCTTGCCATCACAATTGGATTACATATCATTCTCCTTTTCATACATACGCTCTATCGCTGAAAATCCTGTGCACCGATATTTTCCTAATTGGCATTCTGAGCCGGCACGCGTTGGCCGGCAGACCCCCCCTCGACAGATGCTCACGTCGGCAATCACTAGTAGCGAAATAAAAACACTGTAATCTCTTTGTTGCGCCCCAGTGTCTCGTTCAATCTGTGTTTTGTTTATGGCCGTTGATCGATCAATCTGGGCCTCATGATGGAAGGCCCGTGAGATGATGCGAGAACACCAGAAGAGAAATATGTTGCTCCCGGGAACAAAGACTGCTGGCTGAAAGGAAACAGGACTCTCTAAATCACTTTTGCGCCTACACGCGCAAAGTTTGTGGGGATGCTTTGCAAAGCAAAGCTCTGCGAATTATTTATTTATTTGTATTTTTTCCGTCTACTTATTCGGGACATCGCACAGCCCACGCACTTTGACTAATGCACGCCATTCCAACTTCCAAACGTTCCAAACTTCCACCAGACACAGGTTCTCTTTCAATTTCCCAAATGTTAACAGTTCTGTCCCAAAAAAAATTGGGGGAAAAAAAGAAGAAGAAAAAATCTATTCATTTCCAACGGCAAAAACTATAACAATGCTACTTAGTGTTTTTGTCCCATTCAACTATTCCACAACCCTGCACTCAGAATCCATTCAGTTTTTGGTGAAAACAAACAATTCCGCCAACATCTGATTTACAACTTCCCCACTGAGTTTTTTCACTTTGAACAAAAAATGGAATTAGTGACCTGATCCTTCAATGTTTTTTTTACTAAAAGTAAACTTTGTTACTTTGGGGACAGTTAAAAAACATTTTTTTAAAGAAAACAATAATCAGCAATGGAGATTTTTGGCAGTTCCAAGTTGAAAATCAATAGAAAAGAATGAAACCATATTTGAATTGAATTCAATTGAAATCATTCATTCATTTTCTGAACCGCTTACCCTCACAAGGTTTGTGAGGGGTGCTGGAGTTTATACCTGCTAATTACGGGTACAAGGTGGGGGACACCCTGAATCAGTGACCAAACAATCGCCGGGCACGAAGAGACGGACACCCACTCACACTCACAGTCAATATTTTGCTGGCATTCATTTATTCATATTCTGAACTACATATCCCTGCAAGGGTCGCCGGGGGTGCTGGAGCCTATCCCAGCCAACTATGGACACAAGGCAGAGGACACCCTGAATCGGTGTCCTCTGCCTTGTGTCCATTAGCACTCACACTCATACCTGGGGACAATTTATAGTGCCCAACCAGCCTACTATGCATGTTTTTGGAATGTGGGAGGAAACCGGAATACCCGGAGAAAACCCACGCAGCCCCAGCGAGAACCCTGTGCGATCGATTGGTCGCCGGTATTTTGGTCGCCCTGACCGCAACAACGGGCGACCAAAAGACCGTGACCAAAAGACCGGCGACCAAAAGACCAGCGACCAAAAGACCAGCGACCAAAAGACCAGCGACCAAAAGACCGGCGACCAATCAACCGCACACGGTCCAACCAGCCTACCATGCATGTTTTTGGAATGTGGGAGGAAACCGGAATACCCGGAGAAAACCCACACAGCCCCAGCGAGAACATGTAAACTCTACACAGGAACCACCGCAAATGCAATCATAAACATCAAGACATCATTAAAACAAACAGGACACCCAGTCCTACCAATTTAATAACAATTAGATGTTTGTCACTGTCAATGCAAGCCAATAAGTTAAGGATTAATTCATAACCAGGTAATAAATTAAACCGAACACAAGAGACAACGTTCAATTTCCTGCGATTCTCCGCCAGTGTACAAGCCAACGAAACTTGATATCTATTGAACTGGATGTCGTTTCACCACCTACTGTATCCTCAAATCCAGCCTCTCTACAGTTCTTCCATTTCCACGGGGCAACATTTAAAAGCTTTTCTATTCCAAGATGCAATTTTAATAATAGAAAATAGAACACAGCGTACTCCTTTGTGGTACGCTAGTCCCCGGCAATAATTGTCACGGTGTAAGGAGTCCCTCTCAGCTTTTATCTCAACAGCAGCAGCAGTGGCGGTGACCATATTAGCTATGCAAAAAAAAAACAGCCCCTTTGGTGCTCGCTGTTAGGTCAGTGGTTTTCAGATAAGCACACAAAGAGAGATTTTTCTCCTGTCGATTCCACTGTGTTGACTGATAAATTGATATTGGAAAAGTCAAGGTTTCAGAACAGCACGACTTCCCGTCCTCCTGTTTTTGTTTTTCTTTTTTCTTGTTGAATTTAAGGCGGCACAGCTGTATTTGGTTCATAGTGTACGATAATGGAAGAGGAAATAAAAATGTGTCTGGACTTGGGGCACATTTTGACAAAGCCTTTTTGAACGTCTCCAGCCAGGAGCGACAGTCAGATCAGCCTCAAATTCAACATGGGTTGGCATATTTTTCCCCAGGAACTGATCAATCAAAGCTGGTGTTTTTTTCTGTTTTGTTTTGTTTCCAGATGTAACAGAAATACCGATATCGTGAATTGTTTGTCACTTTATCTCTCACGTATTAAGATGAATGCAAATTTAAAACGGACAAGCTGTGGTGCAATCGGAAATCTTGATGCGATGGAGGAATGTGTGAAATTGAGAGACTGCCCTGAGAAATGGCAGCTGTCAGTTCTATACGCGTTTGCTTTTCATCATGCTGACAAGTCAGAAAATACTAGCACAAATCTTATTTGAGTTTAATGGTAATCGTGAGATGAGTCCCTGTTCATTTGACCAGCATCAATACTTGAGTATAACGCTGAAACTAAAGAAACATAAACAGTCTACCTACTCTTGGAAAAGAATTACAGTCTTCCGCTGTCTTTCTGCTATTAATTATTTTTTTAAAAGGTAGTTATAATAGGGGTGACCCTCCTTCGTGATTTTTCGATTACCGCGGCCTTGTCTGGTCTACATTAACCACGATATTCGAGGGATTACTGTAATGTTAAATGTAATGCCATTGATGCAATAGACATGCATACATTGCCATTAATTAGATTAGATTAGATTAGATAACTTTATTCATCCCTTATTTGGGAAATTTCACTGCAAGAGGGTGAGAATGCAGACAGGAAGAGACATTTTAGACATAAATAAATAGGTAATAAATAAGTTAAGAAATAAATAGTTGCTGAAATATATATATAAATAATATATATATATATATATATATATATATATATATACATATACATATACATATACATATACATATACATATGCATATGCATATGCATATGCATATGCATATGCATATACATATGCATATGCATATACATATGCATATACATATACATATACATATACATATACATATACATATACATATACATATACATATACATATACATATACATATACATATACATATACATATACATATATACATACATACACATAGATGCACATGTATACATGCGGTTGGTCTTAAAATAGTGCAATTTTTAATACTATTTTATTTTTCAAAATCTGACCACCGACTGCTTATTATTGCTTTCTTTTTTAGGCTAGTTATCTGAAAAACTGTTATGTTAACAGATGCCTATTTAGCATGTAGTTTTCCATTTTACCATTGTTACTTTAATGTATGTTTGTCCCTGGTTTCTGATAAAATGGAAAATTGCGCTCCCAAAATTGCGACTTATACTCCTTGTGACTTATATCTTTTTTCTGTTGTGTGCTCTTTGGCTGGTCCGAAAAATATGGTAAATAATTTTTTAGGTCAGAGGGCATTGGGGGGGAAATTGGACTTTACACAATGGCAATAATTCGGCATTTTGGCTGCTATTTTTGCTCATATCTTCACCATCAAATTTCTGGGATGGCTCATAATTGCATTCTAATTATCAAAGTGTTTTTTTCAATGTTCATAAATGAGTAAACAAAGCCACGAACTTGGGTCAAAGATGTGAAAAAAAATATTTTGGTTCTCCTTATTGTGCTTTTAATGAGGTTTACTCAACTGTAATTGTATTGAGATACTATAATTCGATTATTAGTTAAGGTGTTTTTTTTCAGAAAATCATATTTTCATTGCAAAAAGAGTAGTTTTGCTGATTTTTTTGGGGCGGTCAAATATTTTCCCACATTCATAATTATTAGGAACTTTTTATCATATCTTTAAAATGTCGGTGTTCAGGTCATTGTATTTTGATCGGCAAAATGGATCTAACATCTATGACCATCGACAAAAGGTGTAAATAAAACCAGATACTAGGGTACTTGAGTGGATGTATATATGTATATTATATTACAATCATCAAACAAATTGAATGCCCATTTGGCAAAAAATGAGTTAATATGCTGGCACTCGGTGCCTTTCGTTTTATTCGGTGTTCCCAAATTCAGTCCTTTCATTTTTACCGTGTGAAAAGAACCCATCAACCGGATTGTGACGAGAAAACAAAGCAAACGTGTGCAAGCCAGTTAAGCTGCCACAAACGTTGACAAGGGGGATCTTACACATTTCATCCTCTTGTCTTTAAAGACCTTGTTGATTTGTTTTAGAGGCATTTAGGAAAGACGGCGCTCATCACCCAAGTTGTTTACTAGCGCTCACTTCTTTAGCCTGTGAGATCTAGAAACAAATCTCTCGCTCTGTCCGAGAAGATAAAGAAAGGTTGAAGGGAATCTAACAAAAAATAAAGCTTTTATTTTACTTTTAAATTTATTCACATACAATCCTGCCTCTACTTGTTCACTTATTCAATCCTATAGCCTTCAAATCCATTTAAGCTGGGATGGCAGGATTGGAATGACCAATTAATGGCGATGTCCGACAAACACTGAAGTAAAAATCTGATTTCTGTTGAGTAAAATGTCCGAATTCTTGTATGTGAATAATCCTTGAATGGAAATTCCGATGTTAGCCAGATTTTGCTCATTTTAGGACCTCCATTTTAATATGTGGTATACTAAATTGTTCAATTCTGGTTTTGTTCCTTCAGCGATGGCCCCAACACAACCTAACTTGCGGTCAGAGGTTTTCAAGCCTTGCGTCGAAGACAAGGATTTGGCCTTCTGCCTCAACGAGGGCGAGTGCTCGATCATCGAAACCGTAGCCGGGGTCCATCGACACTGCAGGTGAGTGCTAGTCTCCTTTCCTTTGGCCGGAATGAGCTGGATGAAATCAAAGCGCTAGAACTCACGCCAACGGAAGACACTCAAAGTCCATAATCGCCTCAACCGCTAACTGAGGGATCAGAGATGCTTTGGCCGCATTAGTTTGCACCGACTTGCTGATCCGCACCAACAAAGAATGGTTTTTGCTCGGGAACATTTCTGTACATTCACACAAATGAAAGAGAATATCAGAGCCGTTGTAGCAGTGATGATAATCTCGCTACTTCACTCTCACAATGTAGTGCGCTAATGTAATTATGGCCAATTCACAGCTATAGATTTTAAATTATTTGAACTGAGGATTGGCTGTGATTATTTACCATTTAGGGTGTTTTTTGCGCTGGAAAACCTTTCAGAAGCAACTAAGCCAATTTTACTTTAGCTGCGGTTCAGCAGTGTTTCGTTAAAAACGCCTTGTACAGCCTCGTCGTTTCTGCTACCAAGGATGTTTGGTTCTTTGTGTTGTATTTCTTATAGCAAAGAAAATACACTGACATTTTCGTCCTTTTGTAACATCGTTCAAGATCACATTTGCGAAGTCGCTTTTTAGTTTTGAGTCATCTTAGACTCTCAAAAGTCTTGGTTTTATCACCACATACTACATAAACTGTCTAACAGTTTGCAGGGTAAGTCACTTGTATAAAATAGTCAACTTTGATAGAGCTCTCTTGTAACAGATGTAAGATGAGTGATTTTCTTCATCACAATGTTGTTCACACACTGTTGATGGAACAAACCATATTAACATAGCTATGTTTTGATGAAAAGTTGGATGAAAAAAAAAATCAAATTATTTTTTGATCAGCAGGTCATTTACTGCATCGCTGACATTGTTGAAAAACGAGCCATTTGAAAACAGTTGAAAATTGAGCATTGACTAGAATGTTTTATTGATCGAGCGGTCTCCTCACAATATGGTCGAAATGAACAAAACTTGTCGCCATTGGCAAAGGGTGCTCATCTGAAATCTATTTTCATCTATATGCAATAATATCTATGCTTGGCATGGTCTTGACTCTATTGCAAAATGTCTTATTCTTGGTTTTTTATTCTCTATCACAAATTTGGAAAGCTTAGGTGTATTCTCGTTCTTGACTTGATTCCCAAACGGCTTGGTCTCATTTTTAAATCTGTCACATATCCATCTCAGATGTGTCACGTTTCTTAACTAGATTCCCAAATGTCCTGGTCTTGGTCTGAGCTTCTTTCAATCATTCGTGTAAAACTGTCCTGATTCGTGTTAATCTCAATCTTGTCTTGTCTCAAGCTTGCCTTGATTCCCAAAAGTCTTGGTCACAGTGAATTCTAGTATTGGTCTAGATAGTGTGATCTCGATTGAAACACTATTGGTGGAACTAGAGGTTCAGATTATAAAGAAACATTACCTTTTCAGACAGATAGCATCCCATCAGCCCTTACCTTTTAATCAGTATTTTTCAACAGTACAGTGAGCGTTAAATCCACTATTTATACACCCCCCTCAAAATGTAATAGTCTTTTAGTATGATGAATCAAACTAAATAAACACACCCAACCAGCAGGCTCAGTAGTTGTCAAAACTACTTAATAGGTGTGTTTTACCCAGTGAAGGAGGTATGCAAATAAGTAATTGCCCCAATTCACTTCTGTCATTTTTGTCTGTACAAGTTTAACCTTTTATTTTTATTGCGTGGAATGGATGAGTTGAATTTGATCCATTTATGGATGAGAGCAGTTGCTTTGGACTCCTCTCTTCTCTGCTTGTGAACTCCCCCTCGCGGCGCAATTCTTCAGCCTTTTTCATCACGCAAACATGTCTTTAAAAATGCATCGCTTGAAAAATGCATGATGAGAAATTTATAAAGGCAAGAAATGTGCTGAGCAGTGGAAGGATTGGATAAATTTGCAGGGCACCACCATAGGGAATCAAAGTAGAATGAGGAGTACAGTGGTACCTCGAGATACGAGCTTAATGCGTTCCGGCACTGAGCTCGTATGTCAATTTTTTTTTTAGAAAGTGTCAAAGCAGCAGCTTGAGACACATTTATTCATTTTCGTAGAAGGGTCTCGGGGGTGCTGGAGCCCATCCCAGTTAAGTATGGGCACCAAGAGAGGGATACCCTGAATTGGTGGCTAGCCTATCGCAGGACACAAGGATACAGACAACTACAGTGGTACCTCGAGATACGAGCTTAATGCGTTCCGGGACTGAGCTCGTATGTCGATTTTCTCGTAACTCAAACGAATGTTTCCCATAGAAATGAACTAAAAACAAATTAATTTGTTCCAACCTTCTGAAAAAACACCAAAAACAGGCTATTGGATTGGAAAAACATTTTTATTTGTTCTAATTTGCCATCTATTAACAAAGTAACAAATAACTAGGGGTTTAGTAGCACTAAAATGTGTTTAATATTATTAAAATTAGAGGGGGGAACTTTTTGCACGGCAACACGCTCGTAACATAACATAAACAAATTTAAATGAACTTGGATTACGATGCAGACACACTCAAAATAAGTCTAATCTAACTTTACACTAAACTCAATTCTAATTTTGTTTTAAATTTTGATACCTTTCTTCTCCCAGGTTGGCTCTATTTGCCCCGCCTCCACCCTGACTTTCAGATGCAACCTATCAAGGGTTGTTTGCTTTTGTATTCCCTTCAAAATATCACAATATGATAATGCACGACCACTTGCCAACGAGAAGTAGTATATACACCCCATTCGCACTAACCAACGGGAAAAAAACACGGAAAAAATGCAACGCTCCGCCCAGTGCTCACAGAGACATTACACGAGGTAGTTGTAACCACAGAGACATTACACGAGGGAGTTGCGGGGAGAGAGACTGTGACCATGATGTTCTTATGAGCAGCCTCTCGCGTCTGCTGTCTGCTCGTATATCAAAATTTGCCTCGTATCTCAAGAGAAATATTTGCTCAAAATTTTACTCGTATCTCAAATTGCTCGCATGTCGGGGCACTCGTATGTCGAGGTACCACTGTACACTAGAGATAGGAAATTGGATAAGTTGAACAAACTCAAGTTAATGAAACAAAAACAATTGCAGAGTTATTAAAAATACTCTACTACACCCATACTCTCAGTAGCTCCCTTTGTGAATGGTCACCCGCTCAAAATGAATTAGACGTCTATCGCCATCAATAGCAGCCTAACAACTATTCCCGTTTTAATTTTATGAGGACACACGCTATCGACGTCCGCTGTCGTAAATGATACCATTACCCATTTTTCACTTTGGATTGCTGCCTCTGTACGCCGGGTATATTTAAATGCTCACCTCGGGCCAAATGATTTAGGAAAATGATTCTATTGGCTAATTGGACTGCAAATGTCAATATCATCATGTTTTGATAGATGTGGGTTGTTATTAAATCTACCTATAGAGCAGATAATAATGATGATGGACGGTATTGACAGAAATTGACGCCCAAGCTATTTTAAACGGGAGGGTTAGCAAAGGCAAAGTCATTTGTATGGCACAAATTAACACGAGATAATTCAACGTGATTTTCCTCACATGATAATTAGCAAGAAGCAATTAAAAAAATGAAATAACACAGATAAAAGAATAGCTAAAAGTCAGTAAGACAGTTGTAAAGGAGAACAAAAAAATTCAAATCACCTATATTTTCTGCATTTAGTGTAAGAAATTTTTGGCACATCTGTTTGTTAATTTTTAATCAATACAGTATATTTACTCACTTATTTACTATAGTCTGTAGTACAGTAACAAATGGGGCTAAGAATGCCATTGAAAGCAATAGTAATCCCATTTAAGTGTGTACAGAAATGCGTTTTATAAGTTTTGATGCAAAGATGATGCAACTTCAACTTGAAGTCTATCAAAATGGAAATATGATCAACTCAACCACACCTCTTGAATTTCCTGCCTTCGTCATTTTCTTCTTAGCCGTGCTTCTTCCGATTTGTATGTAAATCCATCATTATTACATAAAAATGCAAATGTGCACTTTCAGATTTGTGCCTGTAGTCATCCAAGAAGGAAGTCTTTTTCTTTATTATTATTTTTATGCAAGTCTATTACTATAATTTATACAATAAACCCTATTTCTTTCCTAAAGAAAATGGTTGAAAATTAGTGCATCAATTTTCTCCACATGAAATTACTGAAGTTCGCTTAATGTTTTAATGTTGTTTTAGAGTCTCACCTTGTCACAACACCTACAACACCCCCCCACCCCCTTAAATTCTGCCTCTGGGGAGTGACTATTCAAGGGAATTTATATTAAAAAATGAAAATAAAGAACTGCCGTTATCATTGGACATAACATTTTGTTCATGAATATTAATTTAGAGAGGCATACAGTACATGACACAAAATAGGATATCCAAATCTGTATTATTTTTGTTACTTTATTTTATAATTCTATGCTTGCTATATTACTTTTTTAGTTTCTCTATATCATTTTTTAGAAATACATAACATTAATGTTGATGAGGGTGTAGTGGTTCACTCGCCTGACTTCGGTGCTGGCAGGTGCGGGCTCAATTCCCGCTTATGGCGGTATGATTGAGTGTGAATGATCGTTTTTCTCTCCGTGTGCCCTATGGCTGAATGGCGACCAGTCTAGGCTGTAGTCTGCATTTTGCTCGTATGGTGGGATAGGCTCCAGCAACCCCCGCAACCCTTTTGAGGATGGGTGCTTTGAAAGATGGATAAATGAATGAAAAAGAGTAGTCTTGAGAAGTCAAAATTCATGGAGAAATTGGCCCATTAATTTAGTTTTTTGTTAGTTATTTTCTGTTCTGTTCTCTCGATGCTATTTGACCGTTCTCCTATTCTGTCAACATTTACGAACTAGCGCAGCACTAGAAAGCGTGTGCGGTCGATTGGTCGCCAGTCTTTTGGTCGCCAGTCTTTTGGTCGCCGGTCTTTTGGTCGCCGGTCTTTTGGTCGCCGGTCTTTTGGTCGCGGTCTTTTGGTCGCCCCGACTGCGACAACGGGCGACCAAAAGACCGGCGACCAAAAGACCGGCGACCAAAAGACCGGCGACCAAAAGACTGACGACCAAAACAAGGTAAAACAACACTGTCTACGCATCAATAAAAGCCAACAATGGCCATGAGGACTCAGTTTCACTGAGCGGACGTGTGTGTATAAGAGTTTGTATGTACATGCGTTGTCCCTTTAAGAAGCTACGTCAGTCAGGGTCTTAACAAGTTCTCCAATACAAGTCCGGGAAATTTGGAGCTTTTCTTTAGCCTAATAATTAATAGGGCATTAAGTATGACTAAATAGTAATTCACAGTTTGTATTTAGGGAATTTGAGCAACAATTTAAATGGTAATTATCACTTACCTTCCGGGCGACCAAAAGACCGGCGACTAAAAGACCGGCGACCAATCGACCGTGTACCCTAGAAAGCTACAAATAATTGTTACTTTTGGTTGTGATATAACAACTAGAATTGCTGAAAACAGTGGCTGTTTCCCTGTGACATTGTTTGGCAGCCATTCATGTATTCATATTCTGAACCGCTTATCCTTGCAAGGGTTCCCGGGGGTGCTGGAGCCTATCCCAGCCAACTATGGACCCTGAATCGGTGTCCTCTGCCTTGTATCCATTAGCACTCACACTCATACCTGGGGACAATTTAGAGTGTCCAACCAGCCTACTAAGCATCTTTTTGGGGCGTGGGAGAAAACCGGATTACGCGGAGAAAACCCACGCAAGCTCGGGGGGAATATGCAAACTGAACACAGTATGGACCCACCTGGGATCGCACCCTCGACTCCAGAACTGTGAGGCCTACGTCCAGTTTTGGGTGGCAGTATTGAATATATATATTTGCTAGATTTAAGTGCTTAATTTATCTTTTGAATGTAAAAGTACCGTGCAGTCATTTTTAATTTTTGACATTTGTAGCACTTAAGATTTGTCAAACTTGTCAGCCACTAATTACGCAACCCATCTCTACCTCTCGACTTGTAGTCAATGGCAATTAATAAAGAACTACCAATGCTAATAATAATAAAACCGATGCATTCTTAATACTATAGTAGTATAGCAAAGTATATGAAAACATTGTTTAAGATTTGAAAAACCACAACTCGCCATCCAGGCTTTATTTTCCCGTTTTGTAATTACGGTTTTGACATGAGACGCCACTGTTCCATCCAGATGAATATTCCTCGGCTTGCTCCAACCGCAAAACGGCTCATCTGCACCATTAGCCGGTAACCTTTTTTCAATTCCAACAAATAAAAGTCGGACAGGTTTAAAACAGACGATGCGTAACGGCCCGCGGTCACGTCGCGATCCTTTCAGTTCCGCTCCGGTGTGCAAAGGCGCATCGTTATGAGCCAGTCGCGGCGCTCATGCAGAAATAGGTCTTCAACCAAATTTGCATGTTTATTTTAGGAGGCTTATTAGCATTGGCAAACATGAACATTTGGCGTCAGGAAAAATGAAAGAAACACGGCAAAATGAGATTTTACATCTCCCTCCTGCAGACGGTTCTTTTCTTGTTTATTGATGTCTAAATTCAGATGATAAATATTGTACAATGTTTCTTTGAGATAAATTATCAATTAACAATACTATAAGGACAACGGTAACAGGAAAACGTTTCTAGATCTCCATATTTAGACTTACCAAGGAAATACACCGGAAGCGGCTGCGTTTCTTCTGCATCATTACTACAAAAACTTTTATTTATTTATTCAAAATGGCAGCCAGTGGCGGTAGCTCCCGAAGTCCTCACTCGTATTCTGTGTTTTTACAGCTTTTTTATCTTTTATTTTTTCGTTTTATTGTTGTTTTAATACTTTACTTTATATTTTATACTCCATACTTTATTGTTTTGAAACACGCTTATTTATATATATATATATATATTTATTCATTAATTTATTTATATATTTATTTCTGTTTATTTATTTATTACCTATCTATTTATGTCTAAAATGTCTTTTCCTGTCTGTATTCTCACCCTCTTGCTACTGTGACAAGGAAATTTCCCGAATACGGGATGAATAAAGTTATCCAATCCAATCCAATCCAATCCAAAGTTTACCGGTTGCGACTGAATTCAGGTGCAATTTGCCGATAACGCGAGTTTCCATAGAAACATGAAGGTTGGCTGTCCCACCGTGACCACCACCGGTGCCTGTAGTTAGCTGGGATTGGTTCCAGGACCCCCCATCACCCTTGTGAGGATAAGTGGGACAGAAAATGGATGAATGAATTAATGAATGCAATGTTTTGCACTTGTACGGCTGGCAGTGATCAGTCACAAATTGAGTTCTGAGAACAAGACAGGGCTGACTCAATTTTTGTCATTTTTAATGTTAAAAAAATGACAAATTGCACAAAGGTGACAAATAGAGCTTTCGTGTCTGACAAGTGTAGTGGATAAAGATAAAGATGTGGGGTTGTT
Organism: Stigmatopora argus; assembly: GCF_051989625.1. Lineage (NCBI taxonomy): Eukaryota > Metazoa > Chordata > Actinopteri > Syngnathiformes > Syngnathidae > Stigmatopora > Stigmatopora argus. The sequence continues at coordinate 5,354,287 of NC_135404.1, forward strand.
GTGGCAACAAGAGGCAGGAATGCAAAGAGTTCACAGGTCATTCATCAGGAGAGACTCGTGACTAGTTTCTCTCGCATACTCGACACGCTCGCCGAGCGAAGCCTTGAAACTCTTTTTACATTCAGGAGTAAGCGGCGTTTACAATTGCAAATGGTCGCATGTTGTCATAGAGATGCATGCTTTGCATTGATTAGTCCCATGCTCGGGCTGAAAAGTGGACAAAGACCCGGACTGCTCTCACCGTGACACCGTGACAACGCTGAACCCTTTTGATTGAACTCTCACTGTCATTGATGATAGACCAGTAGTATGGCTTTCTTCATTCTTCTACTGTGAAAGTAAATGAGTTAGTCACCAGTTAGCAGTGAACTTTATATATATATATATATATATATATATATATATATATATATATATATATATATATATATATATATATATATGTATGTGTGTATATGTAATATGCATACATATATACATATTTATATACATATATATATTTATATATTTATATGATATGGGTATATGTTTAGTATGTATATATGTGTATGTGTATATATATGTATATGTATGTATATATATATATATATATATATATAAATGTATGTGTATATATATATAAATGTATGTGTATGTGTATATATATATATATATGTATGCATGTGTGAGTATATATGTATTGTATGTATATATGTATATATATGTGTGTATATATATATATATACATATATACACATATACACATATACACATATATATATACATACATATACATACATATATATACACATGTATATATATACATACACATACATATATAAATATACATACATACATATATACATATTTATATACATATATATATTTATATGATATGGGTATATGTTTAGTATGTATATTGTATACACTATATATTAATAACTTTCAATTTTGTCATTTTTTCGTGTACTATTAATTGGAATCTTTGCAATTAGTGTACTTTTTATCCTCTTCAAAAGGAACAAATGGGAAATTACAACTCAAAATCTTCCCATTTCTTTCATTTCCAAAATCGATTAAACAGTTCAGTATCCATTCTTGCTTTTCATTGAATCCTCAATTGTGCCTTTTATACTTTAGTCTCAAGAAATTACTACAATATATAAAAAAATCAGGCAACTATACTTTTTTCCATGAAGTTATTTCCATATTTTATTTATTATATTTCTCCCAAATACTAATATATAGTGTTTTACAACCTGAATCTTGATCTTGAATGTCCAAGTACATCGTTTCAGCAATTGTTTTAGCATGTTCTGCATATCTCCCTTTATTCTTTTTGCATATTATGCACACCGCAAAGGTCTAATTGCTGTAATATGCAAATATTGAATCCATTCATGGCATCTGCCTTGCTATATTTGCACACTGCATCACTTTCACGAAGCTTCAGCTTTTCCTGTTGCCACGGCGACCTGAGTTGACAACATTCAGTGTCAGCCACGCAGGTGATGCAAGCATCCTCATTTGCATGAGATTAGATTCATTTGCGCCTCCCGCTCATTTCTTTTTTTGAGTTACCATTGATCAGACGTTAACAATTATTGTGGCGGTGAATCATTGGCCGGCGCGTTTGCACCACGGATTGTTTGGCCCAAAGGCATGCCGGTGCCAGTTATTGGATCATATTTAAATGAAGATTGATCCCCTTTCTTTATGTCGGTGTCAGTGCAGATGGCTATTCGGGGCAATATTTCACATTGCCATGTGCCTCAAGGGACGTGCAGCTAGATGAGGAAACACATTTAATCTCCCAAAAGGAACAAATACAATCATGGTCGCTGAAATTCATGAACATATCAAAAAAAGGGGATTTTTTGATTAGGTGGACAATGAAAACAAAAAAAATGAGCCTCTTAACTTTTTCAGTACCTTTGATGATGATGGATGTCCAATCTTGAGGCGTCCACTCACTCTGCTCTGAATTGAACTGCATTTGTCACTAGTTGCGTCCAATCCATTTGAAGTAAGATCACTTCAGCTTCAAATGATTGGACTTCTGCGACTGTTCATTGCAGGCAATGTTTATGGGAGTGATTTAAAAAAATACATTTATTTTTGTGTTTTTCTGTTTTTTTTATTTTTCTAATAATATACTTTGCATGTTTGTTTTTTCAATTCATTAGGCAGATAAAATGGGGAACATTTTGATTTCTAAAAATGGTTACTTTTAAATGAAGTCTTTTACAATTAGTTCCAGAGCAATCCAGGAGTAGGGTTTCTATTTTAAATCTTTATATTTTTGATACATTTTTTTTAACCAACACTAAAAAATAATTTAATCCCAAAAATGTTTTTCATAATTTTCATAAAAATGTGTGTAATTTTGTATCTCTAAAAAAACTAATTACATTTTGGCTAGTCATTTCTTCTCACCCAAAATTCTATTATTTGAAGATTTTTTTTCATCTAAAAAATTAAATAAATCCTCCCAATAAACTGCAAAATATGCAAAAATTTGAATACCCCACTACAAATACTAAGTATGGTCGGTTTATTTGCTGATTTTCAGTGTTTGTCTTCTTTGTTGCACAGATAACTCGATTCGGTCAATACGGCCAACTAAACGCCAGCCTCAATTATGACGTCTCCTAACTTCTCGGCCGACGAAACGGTTAGCGTTCCGTCAAACCTTGACAGGCCGCACTAATCGCGGTCGATCCATTTGGCTCACCAGAACACCTTTAGCGGATACAGAAGTCAACAGGCCGTGTCTGCAAACCAGAAAGTACGCAAACAGCAATTTAATTCCGCCGGTTTTCGCTGAGTGTCGCTTATATTTTCCGTAAATCCCATAAATGCGCGTGAATGGAAAAGGCAGGCCATGTGCTCGAGCGTCTTGTTATTTTTCAGCGTTCTGCTTGAGATTCAGCAGACGCCGGCAGATGAAAGCGTAGCTTTTGTGTGCTCACCTGACAAGGTCTCTCTTGTTGTTGTTCAAGCTAAAGAAGAGACAGCCGCTTGAATGTACCGCTTCAAATTTTCAGCAAAAAAAGGTCTTTTAAATCACTGCCTGTTGTTGATGGAGATAGACATCCAATCATTTTGAACTGAGAAAATTTGGGTGTGAATGACGGACGGGTTGGCAGCGAACATTCACAAATTGAATTTCATAGAGCAAGAGTTGGCTCGCCATGTTGTTTGTCATTTTTAACTCGGTGGCTTTACCATCAAACGATAGCCATCTAATCCATTTTGATGGAGAGGTTGGCAGCAATCATTCTCTAATTGAGTTACAAGCTCAAGAGTAGGCTAACTCCACATTTTCGTCATTTTTAACTCAATAGCTTTACCATCAAACGATAGACATCTAATGCATTTTGATGCAAGGGTTGGCAGCGACCATTGACAAATTGATTTACTGAGAGCAAGAGTGGGCTGACCCCATTTCCGTCATTTCCAACTCATATCCTTCCATTGGCAGCAAGAGACATCTGACCCAATCGGACATGGATGCCTGGCAGTTATCCTTGACAAATTAGTGTTGGCAGCAACCATTCTCAAAAGAGTTACTATGACCAAGAGTAGGCTAACGCTATATTTTTGTCATTTTTAACTATACGACCAAACTATTTATTCATTTTCAATACCGCTTGACACCTAGGCTGGTCGCCAGTCAGTCGTAGTTTCAATTAAACATAGACATCCAATCAATTTTAATACAAGGATTGGCAGCGACCATTCACAGTTTGAGTTAATGAGAGCAAGGATTGCTAAGTCTTTTATTTTTGACTATTTTGCTGCCATTGGCGACAATATTCGTCTGATCCATTTGGACAGGGATACTTACAGTTATAGAGTGGTCACTCCACTTACAAATTTTATTGGTTCCAGAAATAGAACAGTATTTTATGTGTATATTTCTAATTCGCTTCTCAAAAAACAAACAAAAAGGACCAACTAAACCCTTTAAAAATGATCAGTGTCACAATTTTGTATGAAAGATGTGAGAAACACACATAAATTGGAAAAAAATATTTAGTCCTGTTTTAAAATAAATAACAAGCATAGAAAAATATGTCCTATTCGGAGGAAGTGAACGTTAGGCAACAGACAAAGGACACGAATGCATGCACATCAGCATCTAAACAACTTCAAATTATGAATTCAGAACAAGTTAGCATGAAATAGAATTTGCAATGTCAGCAGAGTGTAAGGAGATTTTCAAGCAGAACACAATGCTACGCGACAATTTCAAAATAAAATAACTGATGCAGGAAATGTATTTACGTTTTGGTGGATTTTGTAACTTGGATCTTATTTTTGTTTATTAGAACAGTTTCGGAACCTAAACATTTTGTATGTAGAAGCAATTGTAAGTAGTGGTGCCACTGTAAATCAAAATTAGGTTTGGTAGCAACCATTTTGAAATTGAATTACTAAGACCAAGAGTGGGCTAACTCCTTATTTTTTGGGGTCATTTTTAACTCAGTGGCTATACAATCAAACCCTCAACATCCAATGCTAATTCTTTTGTCCTTTTTGACTAATTGGCTGCCATTGACAGGAATAGACATCAATTAACGTAGGAGGGGCTGGCAGCAATTGGACGTCTACCACCGTCAGTAGCAGCTAAAAATGTAAAAGTCAAGAATTTATATCATCCCCAGATTTTATTTCTGATTGCTGACCTTCCTCTGCTGTGAAACGTACACTTTGTCCCTTAGTAATGGAAATAACGAGAACTTTGTGTTGGGACCTTACTTGGAAGGACAATGCTTTCTTATTACTGACGCCTAGTAACGGTTGCCATGAAAAAAAACCTATCCAACATCCAACGTTATACTTTTGAAGACAGATGGACAAGCCTGTGGTGGCTGTGATAACTCAACCGGACATTTCTGTGGGTTGAAAGACACTTGAAGATTTAAAGGACAGAAAAGGCCAGATCACACAAGAGAACAATAACTTTAACTGGGACGAGGTGTCCTTGTGAGATTTAATTGCCCAGATGTGTACCTGTGAGGTGTAGCTAGCTTGTTACTTGCTTGTGAAGACAATTACGACTAAGAGGTGTCCTTGAAAGAACACTGACTTGTTGAAGTGTAGTTTTGACAAGCTTGGACTTTTCAAGGTGTGTCCTTTGGGAGGAAGCAGAGAATGTCGGCTGGGGGTGTTGTTTCACATGCTAGAGCACAGGTGTCCAACATGGGGCTCTGGGCTAGATCTGGCTCGCCAAATCATTTTGTGTGGCCCAAGAAAGTGAAACATGTGCTTGGACTTCATGTTTTTTGCTAATGTAAAATGTATGCTAAAATGTCTGGAGTTCATAGTTCAGTTCACCATCAACATTTACGCAAAAAAATAAATTGTGATCTATGTACTTTTTATTTATCAAAAACAAACATATTTACTGAATAATTACTATTTCCCTATTTTCATGGAAAATACATACAAAAACAAGGTAAAAAAAATCATTCAAAATAATGTTTTTCTGATTTTCTCACAGAAAATGAATAGAATACGATCTTACGATGATACGATAGATTTCCCACTTTTAATTTAATTCAAAGGAAAATCTACATTTCTGTAATTTCCTGTATTTTTTTGTTTAAGACACAATTTCCCCCCATATACATCATTCATTCTTCTGCTTGGAATTTAAATTATTTTCTCTCTCTCTGACTTTATTGCCAGAATTCTAACTTTTAAGTCAATATCGTGGCCATGCATGTGAATTTTTCTAATGTAGCAAAAAAACTGAACTGACTGGCGCTAATCATTTAAAAATTAAAATGGCAAAACATTTATTCATTTTCTAAACCGCCTAAGGGACAAGGGAGGTGCTGGAGCCCATCCCAGCTGATTTTGGGCCAGCTGCAGGGGACACTGAATCGATAGCCAGCCAATCACAGCGCACAAGGAGACAGACACTCATTCACGCACACACTCATACCTAGGGGCAAATTAGAGTGTTCAACCAGCCTACCATGCGTGTTTTTGGGATGTGGGAGGAAATTGGAGTACCCAGAGAAAACCCATCTAAGCCCAGGGAGAACATGCAAACTCCACACAGGACTCCCCCCCCCCCCCCCCCCCCCCCATTCATTTGTTTGCTGCCACCCTACCACTTCCAATTAAAGTGGACATCTATCACTGCAATGGCAGCATATTAGTGAAGAAGCATAACATAGGATTTTAGTTCAAATGCTAATCAATTATTGGATTCACGATGGCAGCTCACAGTCGGAAAACATAATAGTTCTGCAAAATACAACGTGGCCCATGACATGAGTTTGCCACCCCTGTGATGAAGTGATGAAAACAAATTCAGTTCATTAGCGGAGCCAGTATGGTCACCCAAATAATGGGATGCCACTCTTTATTTTCTGAACTCTTCCTTCCATTTGGCATGTTTGCACCGCGGTGTTTATTGACCTGCTCCATTTAATTTGGCTGTAATCACGTCAAGTTGCAAATGAAAGGAGACGGGCGAGTAAATCGCATTGTTGCGGCACAATCTCAATATCTTAAGTGAGAATGGGGTTTTGACGCCTCTGGACAGGAGGCAAGCAAACAGGCTTTTCATACTTTGTTAGGGTAAATTACGGTTACAGGAACAAAGCAGCTATTTTTTTTACAAAAACATGGCATAAAAAAGTTTCATAGGGCAGTGTAATGTGATGATGTAATGAGACATTTTACATTTCGCTTGTTATGTTATGAATTCTCACATTTTAACGTCACGTTTTAAGCGGATTAACTGTTTTGTTAAAATGGGTTTTAGCGTGAAATATCTCATTATTTAAAGTAGTAGGTTTCATGGTTTAATTGGATATGGTTTTAACATGTTAAGTCTCACATTTAAATCTAATACAAAAACAATGTTAACACGGGATTTTTTAATCTAATGTTTAAACTTGATCAATTTTACATTTCAACCTAACAAAAGGTTAAAAGAAAAACACTTTTTTTTTATATTTTGCATTTTAACCTGAAGAGTTTCATGCTTGAAAGTGGTAAATGTAACGTTTTAAGATGATTTTAATATGACAAGTCAGTGCATTTAAACGCTATCTAATGTAAAAAAAATTAAATAATACAAATAAACTCTCTTCATCTTTAATATGATGAGCTTGATTCCAGTTCAGATCACTTTTTGAGTGTTATGAATCTAATTTACTAGCTACATAATTGCATTTATTCAAAAATAAGTGTTTCCAAAGACCTGCGATTAAAATGTTTAAAAAATTGTAGAACTCCGCTAGTGACCTCCCCCAGAAAGAAATATGTTTGCCTTTTTTGTTGTTGTTGAAAACCTATCCATCAAACTAATAATATTCGGATTACTGTATTTTCACGACTATAAGGCGCACCGCATTATAAGGCGCACCCTCAATGAATGACACATTTTATTTTATTTTTCCATATAAAAAGCACACTGGATTATAAGGCGCCCTGCCTATTTTGGAGAAAATTTAAGACTTAAGTGCGCCTTATAGTCGTGAAAATACGGTATATTTTTATTTCAGCAACAAACTTGAGTAGATTTTCTACCAACACGTTGAATTGAAGGCAATTTAGCGTGAAGGGAGTTCACCTTGGAAGCGTCCTTTTCTCCTCCAAGGTCTCGATGTACACACTGCAACGAGGTTATGTTTTAATGCGCTCTATAAATAGAGAAAAAAAACGTGAGCTTCCTTATTTAGCTCACCTGAGTGGTGGACATATGCCATGTTGTTCTGACGTTGCGATCTGCTTATCCAATTATTCTGCCGACACCAGAGGATCAAAACAGGAATCAACCGCGGGAGTAATTGTAGTTATTTTCCATCAACATGGAGATATTTTACACGCTCATTTATCTTGTTAGCGCATAAAACTGATTTGGTGCGTTGTAGCATATTTTGCCTCGAATTCCGGATGTAAATTGATGTTAAACATCATAAAACATTGAGTGAAAGTTGTGTTTTATCTCTTTTCAGTTCGTCATTAGTCAGAAAGTGGCTTCCTAACTGAAGGCCTCGAGTCCCTTAACGACTACTGTCACAGTACAGTGGTACCTCGACATACGATCTTAATCCGTTCCGGGACTGATATCGTATGTCGAGCTTTTCGTAACTTTCCACGACAACGCACGGATGACGTTGCATGTTCTCGCCGTACCCCGTGTGGGTTTTCTCCGGATAGTCTGATTTCCTCCCACTTCCCAAAAAACATGCAAAGTAGGCTGGTTGAACACTCTAAAATTGGCACTAGGAATGAGTGTGAGCGTGAATGGTTGTCTCTTTGTGCCCTGAAATTGTTTGGCGACCAATTCAGGAATGCCCCGCCACCACCCCACAATTGGCTGGGATAGGCTCCGGCACCCCCGCGACCCTTAGGAGGATTAGCAGTACAGAAAATGAATCTTTTAATGCCATGAACAATGGAAGACTTCCAATGATGGGGCGTCCAGTCATTCTTCTGCTGTCAATTGAAATGAGTTTGTCACTAGTAGATGTCCAATCCATTGAAATTGTTGATTCAGTGCTTGCCCTTGAATTACCCCAGCAAACAGGGAGTGACCCTAAGTCATTAGAAATAGACACAAAGTGTACATAAAGTGACTTGACCAAGAGAAAGTGACTCAGAAATGCCCTAAATATCAAATTGAAGCGACCAATGAGGTGACCCAGAAATATCCTACAATCAACGGATCCAATATGCCCAGAAAGTGACTCCAGAATGTCTCAAAATGTATTGGAAGACGGAATGGGCATGATGTGGAACTATTTCAGTTATCATTGAGAATGTATATGTGCATTTTGGGATCTCATGTCCACCGGAAAAGCCCCAAAATGTACAGAATGTGACTCCAGAATAGCCCATAATGTTCTGCAAGGGACCCAAAATCTACAGTGACCCATAAGTACCCTAAAAGTGACAAAAAAATACAGAAAAATGAACTCATTTCCTGCTATTGGCAATGTTATGTCAATATAGTTTGTTTCAATAGCAAGGACTGGGTGGACTCATTTTGACAAGGTGGGGCAAATGAAAAAAAATGTTTATTTGCTCATGCCAGTCAAAATGGGTTGGGTGTCTATCTCTGTCAATGGGAACCTATGAGGAAAATGCAAATATAGCCTTTATTACCATAACATGAGTACAGCAAAATCTAATTAATCCCATGAGAACAAATTTGTCTTGACCTGTGGTAGTACAATAATTAGTATAGTATGAATATGTTTACTAATAAAATATTGCATCCAGATACAACATTTAAGTATCGATACTTCTGACACACCTATTAAGACTGGTCATGAGAAACGGAGAGCAACGAGGAGCTCAGCCAGGGAGTAAGATTAGAGGTCTCTGATAAGGACTCTTTTAAGTTTGGAGGTTTGAAGTGCTAACGAGATGCAAATGTGTGCAAATAAGTGTGCAAACACCCTCTGCTAAACTCAGTGTTCACAAGCTAAGAGCTAATTTTCAGGCATAGTTTGGGGAGTTGGCCTACAAAGAAATTTGGCTGCTAACTGACATTTATATATGTATGTATATGTAGATGTAGATGTAGATGTAGATGGATATGCATATGCATATGCATATGCATATGGATATGGATATGGACATATATACATACATATATACATATACATTTTAAGTGCAGAAAATACAGTAAATGAAGTGTGAATATTTGCCAATGTAAACATGAGTGTTGAATGGTCCATCCCTTATGAATTATGAATAGATTTGACGTCAATTGTTATGAAAACAAATGAAGATGCAATGAATAATTAGATCCTACAACTTGCGAGATTTTACTCCACTTTTTTCCCATCTAGATATAGGTTATGACCATTTTATGACTATGAATTACGCGGCATACTTGTTGGTTGCATCAAAAGCTGCTAATGAAAACAGCCTCTTCAAATATTGACACAAGGTGTACGTGTTCTCAAAGATGGTGCATGTATATTGAAATCAAAGAGAAAGCATGTATACAACAGCCTTGATGGATTTCTCACACCAGGGAATGTAAAAATGCTCAGAGAAAAGCAACACTTGACGTGAACAAGCTACCCAGCATGCTTAGCGGGGTCGACTTCGACCGCGTATTTAAGAGTCGACTCCATTTATTCAGCATGCGGCCCACCTTAACTCCTACCTTGTCAGCTGTTGGCTTTTATCTGCCGCTGCGCAGTGAATCTTTCACTCCCCACTCAGTTTCCATGGTTATGGGCTGCAGGAAAATTGCTATGTCCCAATTTATAGAACTTGTTAAAAATTGTCATTTTGTTGTCCCCTTTTTGCCCCGAAGCAAGCCATTTCTCCGTCAAATTATACATTTAAAATAACTACACTCGATTTTTTTTCTTCTTTTATATGTCAAAATGCAAAAATATGAATGTGTGATATCAATAGTTGGAGCCCAGTTGGGCTTATTAGACTACAGCGCTCCTCGTTTCTCTCTTTTAGAACATTTTAAAGCAAGCTCATTATTTTGCCTTGGATAATTTTTCCGCCAATATGTACACATCTTACTGTAATTATTCTAATTATTTTTAATGAGGTATGTTAAACTGCAGTCATTATTTTGGGTTCTGAAAAAAAATCAGTTAAAACATTCATTGATTCCTCTTCCGAACCGCTTATCTTCACAAGGGTGGCGGGGGGTGCTAGAGCCTATCCCAGCTGACTTCGGGCACCAGGCAGGGGACAGCCAATACCAAGGCACAAGGAGACGGTACTCAGACGTGTCGTCGAAAGACGTTTGGTCCCCGGACGTTTGGTCCCCGGACGTTTGGTCGACCGGACGTTTGGTCGACCGGACGTTTGGTCGAACGGACGTTTGGTAGAACGGACGTTTGGTAGAACGGACGTATGGTAGAACGGACGTTTGGTAGAACGGACGTTTGGTCGAACGGACGTTTGGTCGCTGGGTTGTTACTGTTGAAACCAGCTCTCAAAATTATAATCTTGAAAGAAGAGAGATTTTAATATCTAAATATCTAATATTAAAATATCAACAGTAAACTCTGTCATTTGACAGCGAGCGAACCCGGTGACCAAACGTCCGTTCTACCAAACGTCCGTTCTACCAAACGTCCGTTCTACCAAACGTCCGTTCTACCAAACGTCCGTTCGACCAAACGTCCGGTCGACCAAACGTCCGTTCTACCAAACGTCCGGTGGACAAAACGTCCGGTGGACCAAACGTCCTGTCAACCAAACATCCGGGTACCAAACGTCTTTCGACGAAACGTCCGGTCACGCAAGAGGACAGACTACCATTCAAAGATCACTCATACCCAAGTGCAATTTAAACTGTTCAACCAGCCTACCATGCACGTTTTGGAAACAGGAGTAACCGAAGAAAACCCACACAAGCCTGAAGAGAACATACACACTCCACACAGTGTGGATCCATCTGGTATTGAACTCTTGATCCCAGAAGTGTGAGGCCAACGTGCTAACCACTCACCACCGGACCTTAGTTAAAACAATCATTATTATAAAAATAATGACGAGTTCCGGTTTTGGTCCTACACTGCCAACATAACCCGAATTAAATTTAAAAAAGAAAAAAAATAATTAAATTGTATTTCTCAAATAAAAATTATGTCCTAATATGTGGTTTAAAAAAATGTTTTTTTTATTTATTAAGAAGCTCTACTGAGGCAGCCTGGTCGTATTTCACAAGTAAAAAAAGTATATCCTAATATTTTGTATAAAAATAATAATATTTTTTTTATTAATAAGCTCTACTGGGGCCGCGCGGGGATTGAGTGGTTAGCCCGTTGGCCTCACAGTTCTGGGGTCCTAGCTCCACCTGTGTGGAGTTTGCGTGTTCTCCACGGGCCTGCGTGGGTTTTCTCCGGGTACTCCGGTTTCCTCCCACATTCCAAAAACATGCATGGTAGGCTGATAGTACAATCAAAATTGCCCGTAGGTACGAGTCTAAGCATGAATAGTTGTTTGTCTCCTCGTGCCCTGTGATTGGCTGGCCACCAAGTCAGAGTGTACCCCGCTTCCTGAAGTCAGCTGGGATAGGCTCCAGCACCCCCCGCGACCCTAGTGAGGATAAAGCGGTTCGGAAAATGAATGAATGAAAACAAAAAGAAGCTCTAGTCACCATTATTACTGAGAGTTAGATGAATTAGGGTTATTAATGGTTTACAACTAAAAGTGCAGAACATGATTTTTGGGCTGTAGCCAACGCCAACAAAAATCTTTCATCCATTCATTTCGCACGCCAGTCAGACACGTGATGCGTTGAGGGACAGCCCAGAACACAGCACTCAATATATCAGCATTGCAGCATGAGGCATACATGCAACCCAGTTTGTTACATTACTGTCCTTATTTTTGGGTTCAGTGAATCGAAGTTGTTTGACTGTCTGCGCGACCAGAAAACTGCATTTGGTGACGAGGTAGACATTTTACTCCAGGTAAACACAGGCAAGAACTCTGCACTAGCTAAGCACAAACTAAATACTGCTTAGTAAATAATGGAAGATGAGACACGGGCATCATAAATTGGAAACATCGTGGCTTGAGTACATTGTAAAATGAGGACACCCTGAAATTTTAATTAAGAATAAATAACTGGAAAGAATAGATGAAAAAAGAAATTATGAATGCCATTGAATTAATTTATTAATGCATAACAATTTACCCTTTAAGCCACTGACGTTGCTAGGCGTCTAATCAAATGAAAATAGATTGGATTTCTATTGATGTCAATGGCAGTTAAAAATGTTCATCATCAAAAATGAATATGACTACCAGAAATGTAGCATTGGAGTCTTTCTAAATTCCGGAGGGTTCCACGTTGTGTTGATTCTTCAAATGAAAGATAAAGCACTTTGAGTTGTTCCCCAAACAAATCAACATTTTTGCTTTTATTCGTAACACTTTATTGAAAGCGGCAGTCTGAGCTAGTCAAATGGAATCAACGCATGTACCAAAGAGTTTCAATGTCCCATTTGTGCCGCTTTAGTCAAGTTGAACGGGGCTTTAAAACAAGATTTGTTTTCCTACGGGCAGCAAACTTGAGGGAAAATACTCACTTGATATATAATCAGGTCAAATTTCACTCTCGGATTGAATTCAAAAAATGATTTTTTTTATTTTTTTTAATATTTTAGTCCCTAGACAAACACTACTGGTAACATATCTATTTCACTACCTATCTAACGCGATAGATCAGGGGTGTCAGACTCGTGGGCCGGACCATTTTAGATATAATATTTAGATTTTTTTATACTAAATGGATTAAAAGAACTGGATTAAAATCCCTGAATATTCAGTTTTTTATAGATCTAAAACAATGTTTATTTTAGCTTTTTTTTTAAATATATTTTTAGATTTTACAAAATCTTTTTTGAACTAAAAACAGAGAAAAAAATGATTAAAAAATTACATTTATTGATTTAAAAGGGGGAAAATCAGGAAATTTAATATACATCTATACTCTTCATTTTAATTTGATCCTAAAACAGAAAGTTGGCACTCATGATTTACTTTCCCGGGCCACACAAAATGCAGCGGCGGGCCAGATTTGGCCCCCGGGCCGCCTCTTTGACACATGTGCGATAGATTTCCAGCGGGGTTATCGGCGCTGTATTGATTTCCAGAAAACATTTATAGCTGTGTTGTTAGGGAACTGCCAAGGAAGACGGTTAGGGGTCGACCTAAGAGAAGATACACGGATGTAGTGATGGAGTAAATGAAAGCGGCTGGTGTGGCGGAGAATGAAGTAAGTGACAGGGTGAAATGGAAAAAGTTGATTCGCTGCGGTGACCCCACACGGGACAGCCAAAAGTGTAATAGTAGTAGTTTATAGTTGGGTTTTTTTGGTGAGGTTTCAACTGATGCTGAGAGTTGTTGCGATGATATCAATCAGGATAAGTGAAAAGCTCAATCGTCTGTTTTGTGGTGAATAAATATAGTGCGTTAAGAATTAGGTCAGAAAACTTAATTGGGAATGGATACCAAACAAGGTGAATAGGATACAGAAAATCACTCAATGTAGTTGTAATTGAATTGAATGTTTTTATTATCATTGGATTGGATTGGATTGGATTGGATAACTTTATTCATCCCGTATTCGGGAAATTTCGTATACAAGTATAATGAGAATTAAAGCTTTCACCATGTAGTGCACAAATAACAACAACAAACTGACAAATTAGTAATCAATAAATAAGAAACAAGTAATCATCAGAGCGGAGCGGCCTTGTTCTGTCTGAAGTCCAGCATTTTATATTATTTTTATGTATATTCAAATCTAAATATTTTAAATTTAAAAAATAAGCTCATTTGTTGGTTTTATGAATTCAAAATAACTCATTTTAGCCTTTTTTCATTTTTTAAAGAAATACTAAGCAAATTAAAAAATAATTAACAAGAAAATACTTTTAATTTGAAAAAAAAACATTCATACTTTAAAGTTCAAATAGATTTGAATGTCTAATGCTGTCAATGGCAGCAAATTATCCAAAAGAACGAGTTCTGTGAAGATGGATAGCATCTATTTGAAAATGTTCATACTAAATTCATCCTGTTCTCAAGTTGTTTTGGTCATTAAAATTAAAATTAAATTAGCTTCCGCATTCAATGCTTTTCAATGACCTCAAGCACACGTCTGCTTTTGCGAAATGAGTTTTCAAATCAAACCCTGGTTGAAATACTGAAAGGTAACTCTGTTAAGTTAATGACATCCCTGCCTCCGTAGGCATAATCTCGCAAAACTACAAAAATAATAATATATATCTTTTTTTGAAAAAGTTTTATTATTGACACGTTCAGTATCTAGAAAATATCTTGCTACTCGTGACCGGACGTTTCCTCGAAAGACGTTTGGTCCCCGGACGTTTGGTCGACCGGACGTTTGGTCGACCGGACGTTTGGTCGACCGGACGTTTGGTCGACCGGACGTTTGGTCGAACGGACCTTTGGTCGAACGGACCTTTGGTCGAACGGACCTTTGGTCGAACGGACCTTTGGTCGAACGGACCTTTGGTCGAACGGACCTTTGGTCGAACGGACCTTTGGTCGAACGGACCTTTGGTCGAACGGACCTTTGGTAGAACGGACGTTTGGTCGCCGGGTTGGCTCGCTGTCAAATTATGACAGAATTTACTGTTGATATTAGATATTTAGATATTAAACTCACTCTCTCTCATGATTATAATTTTGAAAGCTGGTTTCAACAGTAACAAGCAGGCGACCAAACGTCCGTTCTACCAAACATCCGTTCTACCAAACGTCCGTTCTACTAAACATCCGTTCTACCAAACGTCCGTTCGACCAAACGTCAGGGGACCAAACGTCTTTCGACGAAACGTCCGAGTACTCTTGCTACTATAGGTTTCACTTTGAGGCTCGGCCAAGTGGTTAGCACCTTGGCCTCACAGTTCTGGGGTCCTGGGTTCAATCCCAGGTTGGTCCTCCTGTGTAGACTTTGCATTTTCTCCCCGGGTTTGCGTAGGTTTTACCCGGGTACTCCGGTTTCCTCCCACATTCCAAAAACATGCATGCTTTGCTGGTTGAACACTCTAAAATGCCCCTAGGTTTGAGTGTGTGCGTGAATAGTTGTCTGTCTCATTGTGCCCTGCGATTGGCTGGCCATTAATTCAGTTTGGCCATCTCCTGGTGCCAAAAGTCGACTGAGATAGGCTCCAGCACATCCCCTGACCCTTGTGAGGATAATGAAATTGGGAAAAGGAATGAATTAACATCTAAAATCTGTGCCTTTAGTCCTACTGCGTATGTGTTTTCCACTCCAAATAGAATGTCTTTTGCTGAAACCTAATGGAAAAATCAAACATCCTTGGGCGCACACCCTGTAATTGCAGGAAGTTACATGCATCCCAATGTGAAAGGTTAGACGTAGTAGGAGGGAAAAAAGGCAATTAGCTTTCTTGAGACATTTTACAAACATCCCCCAGAGACATTGTAAACAAACAAAAAGGCAAACTATATATTTTTATTCAACACCAAGCTGTGGGCATTCATATAAAGGTTTAAGTGGAAAAGAAGAAGTCCAGGTGTATGAAGGAGACCTACAAGTAACCCCAATAACCAACAGACAATTGCAAAAAGCTTCTGTTTGCAAATGTTGTTACTTAGCGTGATACAGTGGCCAGTAGTGGCCCGTTTATCGCTATTTTATCTCCTCCCATTTGTGCCGGCAGGCTGCGATGCCGTCGTGTCAAATGCAGATCAATACGAGGTGTTGGCTAGTCTGAACTGGCCGCGGTCATAGTTATCTCTGCAGTCCCGAAAACAACATTGTTGGGTCATTGGGAGACAAACAGTTCCAGAGGAACACACTCGAGATTTAATATAATTATAGTATTCATAATGGATGCATAAACTGATGTACTGTAGGACACACTTGATTTCTTTGTTTTTAGTTAAATATATAATTTACGATTCAAACATTTTGTGCCAAGGATTTGTTTTGTTTTTTTCCACCCGGTGGGTCAGTGGTTAGCACGTTGGCCTCACAGTTCTGGGGTTCCGTCTTGTTAAAGTCTTGCCCTTAACTTGGTCTTGTTCTTGGTTTTGTTTTGGCATGGTCTTTTCTCCCAAAAACCTTGATTTGGCTTAATCTCAAGCAAAAAAAAGCCCACTGGCATAGTTGATAAAATTGACATTATCTGTTGTAATAAACATGAATGGTCATTTATAATGATCTCTCATCGCACTGGTTGAAAATCACTGATATTCATCTAGAGCAAGTGGCGGCCCGGGGGCCAAATCTGGCCCGCCGCATCATTTTCTGTGGCCTGGGAAAGTAAATCATGAGTGCCGATTTTCTGTTTAGGATCAAATTAAATACAAGAGTATAGATGTATATTAAATTTCCTGATTTTCCCCCTTTTAAATCAATAATTGTAATTTTTTAATCCATTTTTTCTGTGTTTTTAGTTCAAAAATCATTTTGTAAAATCTAAAAATATATTTAAAAAAATATAAAATAAACATTGTTTTAGATCTATAAATAACTGAATATTCAGGGCTTTTAATCCAGTTCTTTTAATCCATTTATAAAAAAAAAAAAATCTAAGTATTACATCTAAAATGGTCTGGCCCAGATGAAATGGCGTTGACGTTAATGCGGCCCGCGAACCCGAGTTTGACACCCCTGATCTAGAGTATAACCAGCAATCGTGTAAACTGTTAGCGCTTCTGCTCCACATTGCAGCCCCCTCCCTTTTTGTCCTTGTTAGAGTTCATCTTTGTTATATCATGGGACAGGAGCTTACCTTCTATTCTTGTTCTGAAGTCAGCGTGGGAAGGGGAGTGGCACGACACCGCGTTCTAATGGACCGCATGCTGCAGACTCCAGCTGCCGGAGTTAAATTCAGCGCCAAGAGTCAGTACTGTAATGTGTCACCTTGGTTGTGTGTGGGATTCAGTAAGAACTTTGAGCTGCTTTTCCGATAATTATAACACCAGAGTGCTGTTGCATTTTATTCCAATTCTTCCAGAAAGTTACTTTTTCTTCTAATCTCCGTCAACATGCAATAAATAAAAGTAAGTAAGATCTGGACCTAACGTTGCAATGCAAGCAGTTTGTCAACCAATGACTGGTCCTGTGTTTAACTCATCGGCTCCCATTAATGGTGATAGATGTCAAATTTAATCACTATCAGGCCATAACTTTGCTAATTAACATGGTTAGCATAGAGAAATTTAAATCACATAGAGAGCAGCACTAGTTTTTTTTCAATTGTGGGCAGTTTAGTCATCTGTAGTTGTCTTTGTTTTCTCCATTTTGAACATCTATTATTTTTTCTTTTACAAAAACAGACCTTCAGACCTTCCCATCACACACAGACAAAGTAACTAAGTGACATTTACTTTCAGTAAATTCAGTAAAAACAGACCTAACAGACCTTCCCATCACACACAGACAAAGTAACTAAGTGACATTTACTTTCAGTAAATTTTAACCTAGCTACATTTACCTTTAATTTCTGTAGATTTGCACACCAGTATGTTAATTGATTCAAATTTAATTAATGTAACCATGAAGTAGATGTTTTGGGTACTTCTTCCACACATCTTATTTTTGAAACTGACAAGAGTCCTGCACAAATAGGTTAATAAATAGCTTCCAATTTTTTCCTCCACTCAATGTCAATATCATTTTTTTTAAAGCAATATTTACACGGTGACGAGCAAACATGCAGTCCAAATTTCCTACTTTGCGATTCCCTTAAACCATACCAAATCACACCTCTGAGCATTTGAAATCCCAGTGATGAAAGGAATATTCTGAATATATTCCGTTATTTCATATCAGTGGCAAGCCTTTAGCCTCCCTTACTTGTTATCCCACAGCAACAAATGCGCCGCAGGGCCTTTTCAGATTTCAACGTGGCGGATCCCCAACCTGGAATCTTAGGAGTAAGCGGATCAAACTTATGCTTGAGTGAGCTATGTTACGGGTGGCTTTTCTTCTCCTTTTTTGTCGTGACCCACATTTACAAAGCAGCAAACTTCAATTAATCCTCTGATAGGACGCAAAAAAACGTAACAGCAAAGAAACGCTGCACTGATTGTGGAAAATGTTCATATTTTGATAGACAACACATAGCAGTTCTTTTTTTGTTATTGTTTTTTTAACTCCGCAGTAATAAAATTACAAACAGAAAGTTAAACTGTTAGAGGGCACTCATTGTCTAGCTCTGATGTCACTAGACATCCAATCCATTTTGACTGTGAAGGTTGAATGAACCTTTTTAGTTTCACCTACTGGTGGAATTAATAACATAGACAAAAAAAGATAAAGTCATCCTTCACCACTTAACGGCTTCAGAACATTGCGTTTTTTTATACTAAGTATTAAAAAGAAGTTCATGAAATGTCAAAATTCACGCTGAAACTCGCAAGCGGAAAGCGGGGGGTAAAAATGGAAGAAGTCTGGGCTTTAACGTCAACTTGATTTCACGTGGGCCGGACCATTTTAGATATAATATTTAGATATATTTTTTTTTATAAATGGATTAAAAGAACTGGATTAAAATCCCTGAATATTCAGTTTTTTATAGATCTAAAACAATGTTTATTTTAGCTTTTTTATATATTTTTACATTTTACAAAATGATTTTTGAACTAAAAACACTGAAAAAAATGAAAAAACTTTGACACATGTGCCGTAGAAGAATGATGCGCCAAATAATATAAAAGGCCGAAAAGGACGATATCTTGCATTGTCCTGTTTTGTTGCAAGTGAATTTCGCATCGCGCACATCACCTGTGGAGAAAGACTACAGGCCTATTCCAGCTTTGTTTGGATTTTGAGTCACCATTGAAAATACCTCCTAAGCGTCCTGGGCCATCTAAAGCCCAAGAAACTACAAGACATGATGACAGTGACAGAAAAGGGGATGTTGCTACATATGACTACAGATGTAGCCCGCATAGATCTACCATGGGTTATACCAAAAAAGAAGAAGCGAACATTCAGAAAACGGCAACAATATCCTTTTCCAAGGACAAGAAGTGAGTGGTAACCACTAGGAATAAAAAAAAGAACCAGTATTATGAGGGATTTACGCCGTAGCTAAGGCTGTGAAGCTGGCATGACGAAAGGATGTAACCATACTGCTCGAGGAAACAAAATTACCCCCACCCAAAAAATATTCATTGTACACAGTTTTCTTGAACAGTTCACGTGTTATTGTGGAAGGCATGTGCTGATCACGAACTGTGTGCATGTTGATTGGACTGTCTTTATGCGGGGGTGACCGGATTGCGGTATCACCTGGGGCACGCGTGCTTGGGCTACGGACTATAAAAAGTGTCAGGCTCGACCATTGGGGGAAAAAAAGATGGACTTGTTTGTGGCTATAACAGGCAAGCTGCTTTGGAACTTTATCGCATCATGCTTTCGCGGCTGGACGATGTTCGTAGAGGAGAAGGACCACACATGAGAGGCCATCATAGAATGGAGATTTCGCCAAGTGCTGGGATGTCCGACGTTCATGTAATTCCATCGGCCAGGGTGGAGAGTGTCCACTTCAAGGAAGACCCAAGTCAAAAATGATTTTTTTTCTTCCTTTTCTTCATTTGTGCTGTCCTTGTTGACCCTACAGCACCCCCTGAAGATTCCATTGATCATCAAATGCTTCTCGAATCTGATGAAGAGGACTTGGACTAAAGCTCCTTTATTTTTATTGTTTAAATCAAGCAGAGAGGAACTATTTTCTCTGTGCATACAGAACTCAATGTAATTTAAAAAATATATCTTTATAGATTGTATTTAGATATTAATACATTACAGTCTTCATATGCATATAACTGTAATATTTAATAAATACACTTATTGATAATTGTACTTGTGTACTTTTATTTTTGTATAGGCCCAAAAACATGGTACTAATAATAGGGGTGATCCTACTTTGCGGTTTTTCGATGATCGCGGCCATGTCTGGTCTATATTATCCGCAATATTCGAGGGATTACTGTATTAAGTGACTGTTTCCATACAAAATAACTGAAAATATGAGTCATTCAACCTTCCCACATCAATAATCTGTTTCAAACTTCCGGCTAAAGTAGAATCGAATGTCCCTTCTTGTAGTGGTTGTTTTACAGTTAGTTTTAATTAATTCTTGAAGCAAATTAGTATATATTTTTTTAAATTATGCTCATTTTAACTTAACGGCTCTGTATGTAATGTTTACAAAATACAGGCATTTTCGCTTAAAGTATTTTTGCAGTTTTCTTAGCACCACTTGAAACGTGCCAGATTACAAAAATTTGTCTAATTGCTTCACTGCAAAGGCGCAATCAAAACATAAAGGCATTGCCGTGCTAACGACTAGCATCACTTCTAATTAAAAGGTCAGCTATTTTAAACCAGATAGAACAATTTTCTCTCTATCTGGCCTTTCCCACAACCTGAGATGCAAAAAGTACTCTATGGAGATGGTGATCAATAGCTATATTGATTGAAAATCTAGAGGGCGTCATATTTGAAGACTGCTGAGATTATTTGAGTATTTATTGAGGTGTTTTCTTAATATCGCTGGGAACGAGTTTGAAGTTGACCTTTGTGATCTGGGTTACTTTTAACGTAATTGTGACCTCGATAAACATAGGACCTGAACAAGGACAGTTGATTTTTTTTTTCATTACATTAAGCTATCCTGACCTGAAAATAATGACATATGTGCCATAAAAAATAATCTACTTTCATGATTGTGATCCCTTTGCAGAATGAGCCAAAGAGGATAACGAGTTTTGCAGTCTTTTAATCAGAGGCAGCTCCAAAAAAATAAAATCAAATGGTGCTAATTTGCAAATAAAGTTAAGACAAAAAAAATAATTCAGTCATTTGATACTATTATAATTTGATTTGGACTATATAAACATTTAGGACAAATTCACTTGCTTTTGTATTTTTACATTTAGTCTGAACTCATTCATTGCCATTGAAATTATTTTCATTCTTCTATATTGTTATTTTGTATTACTATTATACTTAATGTTCTATTTTCAAGAAGAGATCATTTGTGTTATTAATTCTTTAATTAATTTTATGGTTTATAATGATCTTTCCCAGTGTTATATTTTATTTACTATCGATATGAACAGAATTAATATATTAATGTAAATTGTCTGTCTGTGATTTCTTTGATTTAAGACTATGAATAATTTTGACATGACAGTGAAAATGACCGGATTAGACGCTAATCCATTTCAACAGTTTTCACTCAAAATGGATTACCTTCCTTTGAATTTGTTGAATGTTTTGTAACTGTGTTACCGATAAACTGTAGGCGTGGGATTTCAACTCCTAATGCTAGCATAATTAGCGCTGCATAGCTACTCCCACCACACATATGTTGTGATATGTTGGAATCTCATTTTAAGGGTGAGACTTAATGATGCATCCCTAAAACCAAAGCCAAACGTGTCTTGACTCTAGATTTAATGGTTAACCCAGGTCTTTCACTCTAACAGTAATAGAACAAGGAATACATTTTACCCCTAAATTAGTCAATTAAATGAAGCATATTTTAAGCAAATTAATATGCTGATTGCACTCTGACCACTTGGTGTACAAAAGAAAATCGGTATTATACAGAAAGTCACCCCAAATATACAGTGATCCAAAAGTACCCCAAAAGCAAGAGAAAGTGACCCAAATCAATAAATAGTATGTTTCAATAAATAGTATTTGAACTAGAAATGACCTAAAATCAACATAAACCAGTTGCGGTCCATGCATTTTCTCGTAGCGCCCTCAACGGGTAAAATCAACTTCCTAGCAGCATTTAACGATTAAATACAAATACTGGAGCTTTTCAGACATTACAACCGGGTCGGGGGTGATTTTCCCGGGACAAGACAGCGATGAACGTCAATGGCGTACCGGCAAACATTGCCCGAAAATGGGGTAAAATCCACTTCCTAGCAGCATTTAGTGATTAAATACAAACACTGGAGCTTTTCAGATATCAGAACTTGGCCCACACTTGAAATATTATTTAGGAATATAGCCATATTTTACTCACCAAAAATCCTTTTTAACTGTACACAATATCCATCCTCTTTTCTTTCTTCCTTCTTTTCTATCGCCATCGAAGCTAATGCTGAAAGTCAAGCCTGTCCTGTCGTATTTCTGGCATAGTCCGTCTTGAAAATGGCTTTAAATCAACAGAACAATATATTTGCTTGTGCAGCTCGCTCCAAATACAGTTTGGTAGCTCTGGCTAATCACCAGCCAATCATAGTTGGTGAAAGCGATGACATATGCCTACGCCTGCGACAAGGCAATGACGTATCCCTACACCTGCGACAATGCATTGTGGTGTTGCCAACTCGAAATCTGATTGGTTAAAGCAACAGTCTTATCGACGCTTTTTTAATGCAGCAGAGCCTGCAGAACTGATTGTGAAGGCCTTGAGGCAGATTTCTGACCCTGGCAACAAATAATGGCTGAAATTTGATTGCTTAAATGCTTCAATATGAAAACACATAATCTGGAAGCAGTGCAACCAGGGGGAAAAGCAATGAAAGGAAGCTAACAGATAATTTGGAATTATTTTATAAGTATTGATGGACAAACTATAATATATGATTCAGATATTTCTTAGGCCAGCAGAGAAGCCCTTGAAGGCCCTGACAACCCGCCACTGACATAAACGTATGCAAAATGTGCAAAAAGTTACCCAGAATGCCCTAAAATATAATGGACATAATCCAAAATCAACAGAAGGTAACCTATAAGTACCCTAAATTCAAAAAATCCAATTTATTTTACATGGGAGCACTGGCTGTGAATTTTCATCTTTCAGTGACAAAGGTTTTTTAATAGGAAATTGCAAAAATATCCTATTAAAATGAAGAATGTAGTGCAAAATGAGATCAATCCCATCACGACGAATTTCTTGTGAGCTTTGTTAGTGAAAAAACAAATTAACCAGTATTGATATTTTGATCATCACCTTTATCAGGGCACAACATTTCAGTTTATAAACGTTCCATTCATTTGAGAAATTTATTAACGACCGTCTGTCTTCATCAACTGCAGCCA